>NC_056729.1:1796617986-1796917986 GCF_019279795.1 Protopterus annectens | reverse complement strand
TGTATTATGGGTGTACGCAGGCAAACACTACATATGCTGTGTGGCACAAATTTTTTAAGGGAGCACTTTGCTCATCTGGGAGGCATTGTACAACCTAAATTAAAGTCAATTACATCCTTATTTACCCACCTATGCTTCACTACATATCATAAGGCAATGACCTTTAAGGCAGCTGTTGTGTGAAGTGTTAAGACAGTTTGAAAATCTTTAGTTATGCTCTGAACTGCACTGTCTGAAAAACAAAAAGGCAAAAACATGCATACCTCTCAACCTCTAAGAATAACATATCTGGACAAAGACAAAATGAATGGTGGGACAAAGCCCCCAAATAAGGGCAAGTTTTAAATATTGCTCTTATAAACTTAAAAAGTTGCTAGAATAAAAGGTAATTTGTTACCATGCATTTTCTGAAGGATATGAAATCTGAAACTCAAATGACTGTCATTATTTCGTGAATTCAGTCCACACTAATTCACCACAAAAATCCAGAAAATGACAAATTTTATGAGGAAAGACCAAAAATATAATGCAAATTTCTGGACATTCTGCAAAAATCTGGACAAGTGAGAGGTATGACTACAAGGTCAGTGGTGTCAGCAAGAAAAGACTATCCCTATTTTGTGTGCTTCTGCAAGACAGGATAGTATGTTGTGATCTTGCTGTACTGAGGAACAGTGTTAAAAAACTGCCATTAAACTTGCACTAAGGCAACAAGTCTGTCCTCTGCACTGAAGGCCCCATTTCAGATCAATCAGCCAGGTGGGAGGAAGATTTTTCTCTCTAAAGGGGAAGGAAGGGGAATACTGCATATTCAAGAGATCATTAACTTATACTGGAAGCTATAAGAAAATATTCCATGAACATCTCACCCCACTAGGATAGGACATGCGGTGACATACAATCACATGGATTGTTCCAAAGCAAACATGGGGAGCTTGTGTAATAATAAAAATACCCATTTGTCTACCAGATAGGCCCACTGAACACAAAGTTCCTTTTCAGGGATGATCCAGGAGTAATGTTTGGTTAAGTGAATTGCTCAAGATTACAGACTTGGCAAATGAGGGCAGAGGGAATCAAACCCTGTACCACAACAGCTACAGTTTGCAGCCTTAACTCCCTGTACCAACTGTCAAACAGTCTCCTTGTCACAAGCATTCTTTGGACAACCTAGCTCCAATCCTTTTAAGAACCTCACTCATACTAGAGGGTTTGTTGTTCCACTGGTCTCATAAGCAGTGTCATCTGCTGGGAATGCTGGTAATAGAAGACGGAGAGTGTCGAATCACCAATAAAAGAAGAAAATACGAAGTAATTGCCAACAAAAAAAAGATGTCAGGAAAAAGAGGGGAAGAAAAATATAAAAATGGAATGAAATTTCAACATGCCAACACTATTTTGCTGCACAGGTTGAAGAGATGAAAGGATACCTTTCTACATAATGCATTCATTATGAAACAGAAATAGGCATTAAGTCCCAAGAGTAATATCCAGTTTTAAATTATTCAATCAAAATTTAAGTTTCGCTTTGCACCTAAATGCTAAGCTGCAGCTCTCCCAATACATAGCCCTTTAAAATATTTTTTAATAAAAAGTCAAAGTTCTGTGATGTTTACATGTGGACAGATTAAGTACAAGATGGATCCTAATTCAGAACGGGGACCTAGGTACATGAGGAAATGTTGAACTAATAAGGAAGGTTCGATAGTTACAAACCATTACAAAGCAGTGCCTGCAGCATACACATTCCCACACCTTAATGCAACACAAGCTAGAAGTATCACAATGTGGCAACAAAGCTCTGACTCCACATATGTTTACGAGTTGCTTATACACAAGCAGGGATTGCCACAACATAACTGAACTAACACAAACTCACAAATAGGCAATGCTGACAAGAATAATATACGTAATAATCAGCAAAAAGGACTGCATAGCAGAAAATGATTTACACATGGAAGTCAGTACAAGTTAATCCATTCAAATACATTAATGTTTTTTACTATGCGAGTCTTCATGCAAAAATATTGTGATAGAACACATCCCCATATGTCCCCAAGTGTTTAAAATCATAGTGCTTATTATAATGTGCAGTCCTATTTGCTGAACATTACTCAAGTCAGTAAGACAACAATCAGCTCGGCAGAATCCTTGGCCTTTCTACCCAACTCCTACTGTCTATCGCGGAGTGGGTGTGCCTTTGTACATCAGCAGAAAGCGGCACAACAAGAAGCCAGAGGCACAGTGACACATCCAGCTACCTGTAGCTCCTGGATACGTCTCTGTATGGCATCCACACTGCCACTTTTGAAGTGAAGGAAACCAGGGTATGAAAGAGCCTGAGCAGGGCAGAAAGAAACGAGACATTTACAAGTTATGGAAAAATGAAAACAGTGTAGCTACTGGATATTTTTAAAAAATAACATACGAGGCTCTTGCAAATATATTTCTGATGAAATCCGAATAAAACAGAATGTAGTAAATATGACTACACTAATATGTAAAAAAGGTCCAAAACCATATGATTTCCAACACTCCTAGAAACAGACACTTTAATGAAATTCACAAAGAAATGCAATTTTTATGTCCATGCTAGCTACATGCATATCACTCAGAAGCTAGAGTCAGCAAGTTGAAGTTTGTCTCCTGGGATCACTCGGGGGATACCAATATCATTCACCAGGAGATTAAGCGACATGCTTGGTACAGTACAGAGTGAAAGCAGCAATACCTGTGAGATTCAAGCTACTTTTATAATTCCATTTTATAATGAATAAACATTACTACTCTGATGGGTTTACATGAAATCACTGAAATACCCTTCAAAAACATGCCTACCTTTGTGACATAATGTGGAACCCATTTGTATAAGCTCGGCTAGTGTGTGGGACATCCTGGAATGACTGAAAAATCTAGATTTACATATACTAACATGGCACTTCTTGGAATATTCCCTTTCCTTCGAGGTATTGAAATTTCAGAGTTGGTATGTTTAAGGTTGGAAGGTGTGGTGGGGCTTGCTTGACGTTTTCTAGTTTTACAGTATGTATCCCATGTAACACGCAGACGGTTATTTACCTGCATCTTATTTCTGCAAATGTCACACTGTTCAAACCCAACCGGTACTGCACTGTCATTTGATTCTTAAGTGCAGCTTGACTCCTGGCAATTTTACGCCTCAAAGTTTTATAACACTTCTTGGCTAGTCACAGAACTGTACATCGTATTTTCTGTTTATGCTTACTTTGTCAATTATCACCACAGCACCACAGGCGATGCAACAAATGACAGACCTCTGTATCAGAAATGAACAATTAATGTCCGAAATATGCTTTTTGTGCAGCTAAATGTTCTAAATTAGGCCTGAATCATATCACCTAAAAAACAGCAAAGACATCATGGAATGGCTAAATGCAGCCTCTGACAGCATTTTTGTTAGTTTATTCAATCATTCATTCATTTGCTTATATACACTTTATCCTATTCAGGACCACAGGGGAGTTACAGTCTATGTTGTGAATCAAGGGCCATTAGGCAGAAAATAAATGTTGGATGGGATGCCAGTTTACTATAAGATACATATCACAGACCATCCCTCCCTCTTCCTCTATCACATGCACACCAAATGAAAATAGTTTAAATGACAGGCCTAACAATGTTGAACACCAAAATGTGGTGATTGAATGTCTGAAAATACAGATGCTAAGTCCAAGACTGCCATTTCTCAGAATGTTCCCTTTTCTCTGAGGTATGGAGATCTAGGAGTTAGTATATAAAGGTTCGGAGGGTGTGGGGAGCTTGCTTGATGTTGATATTTGGTGTTCTCTTAGATTTTCAGTCTTTTTTTCAGGGCATTGTAAGTCCAGACATTTCAAAAGGGAGTCACACCGCATGTATACCTAAAGACAATCTGGATTAATTCATCTACCAATCCATTTTTTGATGTAGGAAGAAATTGGAGACCCCTGTGAAAAATCCAGAAACAAACACACAGAGACGCTCACACACACACACACACACACACACACACACACACACACACACACACACACACACACACACACACACACACACACACACACACACACACACACACACACACACACACACACACACACACACACACACACACACATGCACAAAGAGGTGACATTCAGACTCAGCAAAGGAGGCACCTTAGGCAGGAACCAAACTGAAGAACCAAACTCTCTGAGGCAGACACATTACGAACAGTGTGCTACAGCCAGTTTAAGTTATACATAAAGTATAAGTGGTAATGGTAAGCTGTGCTTCCAAAAAACAATCCAATATATAAAAAACAAAGGAAGCAACAGGCCACGGCTGTAGGAAAATAAAGGCAATTTATTCCACACAAGACAAAGGTGAGCGCTTTCGTGGACTAAGCCACTTCATCAGACAATAAAAACAGAACAAAGCCCCCATTTATACCATTTCAGAACAACTCAATTGATAGAATCCTCACCTTCATTTAAAGGCACATAACATAAAAATTACTACTTTCAAGAGATTCACTGTGTCACCTAAAAAAGCTTAAAGTCAAATTACACTTAAAATTCATAGCGTAGAGATGTACAAATAATAACATATAAATATATGTGGGACTAAACATATGTAAATACAACTACTTAAACAAATTCCTGCCTAACAAAATAGGCTTAATATTTATTTTATCATTCAGTCCCTTCCCTATACTAGCCCTAAGTCTCACAATCCATTTAAGTTCTTTGGTTTCGACTCGCAATTTCATATCTCCACCTCTGCCATTGTCTATAACCCTATCTATGACCATAAAAACAAATCTATATGTGTATCCATGCCTCCCAACAACTCGCCAAAGCATTTCTTGTGCCAATGGCTACGCCAACATTGTCATGGCCTTCAGGGAGAAGGCACATCTTATGGGAAAGTATGGCAAGTGCCTTAAGTTTTACAGGAGGTTTGTAGATGACCACCAACAAAAAGAAACTGTAACGGCCAACCTCCACTCTAAACCAACAACAAGATAAGAAAAAGCCAAACGGATCAGGAAACTACTGCAGACTACAAATTTTGTAGATGACCTTTTCCTTTTATGGGAGGGAGATGAATCTACTTTTGCACCCTTCTTTTTACATCTGAATGGAAGTACCCCTTTTTTGAGGTTTACGACGAAGCGTTCATTTGACTGGGTTGATTTCCTGGATGTAAAGGTGAACCAGAGGTCTCATGGCCGTTTTGAGACTGAGATACATAGGAAGGATTGCTACAGGAGCAGTTACCTACATAGAACAAGTATGCACCCCCAGCATATTTTCAAGAACATTGTTAGGGGGCAAGGACTCAGAACATCTAGATTAACAGCGAACCAAGATAGGTTTGAGGGTGAGCTCGATGAGTTTAGAACACGGGTCCTACAGAGGGGTTATGCTGATAATGAGCTTCAAGACATTTTAACAGGTAGCATTTTGGTCATTTCTCAGGGCCAGGAACTGAAAATCATTCTGAAGAATATTTCATTTTTTTAGTTTACAGTATTTAGTGATAAATCGGAAATGATTACAGAAAGAGTCAAAATATTTTTCTCATACTGTCCCTAGTGCAACTTAGCAATATGCATTTGTAAGCATCAAATACCCCCCCCCCCCAACTGTTTATTTTGTTTAAGGAGACTTGCAGTTCTAATAATTATGAGCTCTGTGCTTCTTTTAACAAAATATGTTAATAAAGAGCACTAAGCCTTGCAGATTACCTGGAACACAGAAAACTTATGTTTCCAGCCCCTACTCCATCATCTTATTCTGCCATTCCTGTTTTTTCTAAATTTCCTAAACAATAAAAAAAGAAAAAGAAAAAAAGAAAACCGACGAGAGCAAAAAGCTAAAATGATGGTAGTTCCTCTTTAGGTACTAAACAGTAGCAGGAGGTGGTGAAAGAGAAGCCCAATAACATACATAAAAAAGACAAGCAGAAAACAAACAGCATCTGGAATAAAAGTCAGTTTCTACGGTAATGTTAATATATCACTTTGAATGATGCAGCCCATCCTACGAAAACTGGTGTGCACGATAGCTTTTCCAGTTTTAAACAGCACATTAGTTATTTGCCTCCTGATTACCGCAGCACCTCAGTGCTGCAAAAACGGAAGTAAAAATATCACCTGAAGGTGAAGGACTTACGACTGTAAAAACACCTTCTTCCATAACAGACACTGGAAGTCTCATGTCCAAGCCAAACAAAACCTTCCTATACCAAAAAGAAGACTCCAAATGCTTTGTGAGTTATGTTCATGCCACATACTGAACTTCTTACTTTAATGATGCACACATCTGTTGACCAGTTGGTGAGGGTTGAGGGCTGGATGCATAAACAATCCCAGATTATTTTGGTAAGCAGAGGATGCCCGATACCTAGATGTTCAAAATTATGCTTCTTGAGGACTGGTATTTAACATCAGGGACAGCTCCTGAATTTGATTATGTTAGTTATGTACATGAAAAAATTAAGCTGAGGAGGCAGCCTTTGATAGCTTTTCAATCCTCAGACATTCCACCTCAACTGTTGCAAATCAGAGCAGCAGAAAAAAGGCATCTCTCTTCTTTTATCTAGCTTGGATAAACATAATGAGGCATTAGCTTCAATATAGGTAATGGGCATGAGGATTCTTGTAAGATGTTTCTTTCAGTGACATCATAAACCTTAAGAGAGGCCATTTTAACTAGCCTCTGAGGCCCTTATCTTCTCCTGTTATCTACACTTGTTTGACCGTAGTGCAAATTAAATCCAATCTCTCCTGTTATTGATTCATTTCAAGATGTGTTCTCAGAGCTTTCCTTGGAACCTGATTCTCGTTTACCTATCCAAAAAAAGAAAACCTGAGTGATTTTAAAGCATTCTGGAGCAAGCAAGGTAAACTTCTTCACAGTCACCCCACTGGTTGACCTTACTACTTTTAGAGTATCAAAGAAAACAACTGCTATGAGCACAATTCCTAGTGATAATGGGAGTAGACCCTTACACAGGTTTGGGAACAGAATGCATTTATCTTCTATGTTAACTACTAGGACCACCACCTCTACGACCACCATGCTGTAGCACAAGAATTATAATTAATCAGGCATACCAGGGTATTTGGGATGCTTTATTTATTTATTATTTTTAAAACAAGAAACATCGTTATTAAATGATCACATATGACACAGGCAATCTTACATTTTTATTAATGAAAATAAACCATACTGATACAGTTCAGTTGCAGACATTATACATTATAAACCATGCTGACACAACTGTAGCTGTAAACATTATACATCACTTATAATAAATCCAGTCATTGTCAGTCAAACATTACATAGCTCATTCAAATTTTGCGTTCTTTTAAACCTAATTCCTCCCCTGAATGTATTGTTCCCACAATTCCCATTTTTCCAATGCAATTTGCTCCTACCCTTTCCTAGAGATCCCAATTCCAGTTGTTTTATCTCCGTTACTATCTTTCTTACTTCTAGTAATGTTAGTTTAGACTTTGATTTCCATTTTCTAGTAAATGCTTTTTTGGCAGCCATCATAATTAAACTTAGCAAGGCCTTACTATGTTTATGTAATTCTGACTCTGTATCATAACTCAAAAAATAATTTCCTTAGTAATACGAATTTGCTCACTCAGTATCTCCAACAGAGTAGTCTACAGGGAATCTTTAAAGTCACCCAACTCATTACACTCACACAAAATATGTTCCTAGTTATTGCTTTCTTCCCCATCACACCTCCAACATTTGCTGCGAACCAGAGAAAAAATTATTTGGAGTGTACTTAAGGTATAAAAATACCTATGTAAACACCTGCAGACAAAGATCCTAAATCTTCTAGACTTTGGTGCATATTTGGGAGACATACACATATCCCCCCATTGTTTCTTTGTGAGTTACTTACCCAGTCTCTCTTCTCAATCCTTTCTAACCTCCTCTGATTGATTCTTATAGTTAACATGCAATATTTATATGCTCTACTAATTATTCTGTTCTTAATGACAACTTCTGTTCTAGATTCTCCTAAAAACTCTACCAGTGCCGGTCTTTCATTTAGGACCCCCTATTTCTTTCTCTTTAACTACACACTGGTATCAATCCTTGATAGGGAAGGCAATCTGTAACCTGCAGTTCTAAGAAGTTCTTGGCATCTACCCAATGTATTACCCTTCCCTCTCTAGTTATTTGCTCCAAATACCTTTGTTCCTTTGCCAGTTTTCTCCAATAAATTCAAGTCCCCTCTTACCTATTATCTGTATCCCTAATTGCAGTCATCCTTATTGTGAGACACTCCTTTCTCCACTCCCGTGTTGGCTTAGTTCTTAGAATATTTTCTGCTACTTTATGAATATAATACAGTAAACTCTCAGTTAACCGGAACTCAAGCAACCGGCACAAAAATATTGAAGACATACAGTACAATTTTCATGTGTTAAACTTTCTGTCCCCCCTCCCCCCACCGCAGAAACATAACTTATGTTTTTAGAATTTCAGAGTTTTAAAAAGGAAGATAGGAATAAATTCCATCTCTCCCCAACATGAGAACAAATCAAACCAAACAAATAATATAGGGTTCAGTATTGGTCAGCCTTATTTTTAATAGTAACTCTCATGCAACCAGAAACTACAGTTATCCAGAACCTACCAATCACCATGGGTGACGGTTAACTGAGTGTTGACTGTATTCTGTATGATTACTGTTATTCTCCTTAAAGCTCTGCATCAAAAATCCCAGTCTCTCCTTGTTTCTTGAGCTTCCCCCCTGTTTCATCATCTCTTTCCACTTTGAATTATAGTTTTCTCCTTGTGCTATGTACAGCAGCCTTAACAATGTTGCTCTGAAATACCCCTTTAAAATCGAGTAATCCCAGTCTGCCTTGTTCTATTCGAAGAATAAGCTTAGCAAACTTGACTTCTTCCATCTTCCCTCCCAGATAAAATCCTTCAGCTCTTTATTAATTGCTATGCACAACTTCTCTGGTTGATAAAAAATATGCCTGACCTATGTATAAGACTTTAGGGACTAAAAACATTTTAACTGTTTGCATCTTGCCATCGATATCCATAGAAAAGAGCTTCCATTTTCTCAGTTTTTGTATCATCTTTTGTTTAGTCCACATACCGTTAGCTGCCACACCAGCAACATTTTTAATCCATACTCCTAATTACTTTGTTTTATCATTTCCCCATAAGTATGGATATTGCTAATACAATTTGTGTGTGGTACATGATTTATGCTATTGCCTTTGTTTTAGATTCATTCATTTTGTATCCCGAAAAGATATGAAACTGACTCAAAATGTTCCACAGCACTGTAGTGTCCCTTTCTAGTTTTGTCAGGTATACAATAATATCATCTGCAAATAGAAACAGCTTTTGTTGACCACCATACCAATTATATCCTTAAATTTCTGAGACCTGAAGAAGTCTAGAAGGATGAAAGTGATCTTTGTTAACAATAGGTTATGAAAATATTATATGATTTTTACAATTGATTTTTTACATGGAAAGTGTATATGTATATATTTATATATATTTTTTGATTGCCAAATGGACTAAGATTGACATATTTCCAGCCATGTAGTATATTATCTTGGATAAAATCACAGACTTAATAATCTACTTAATAATTTGGTTAAATAAGAGGTACCAGTAACAGCCTGCATTTCATTGCTGGAACCTGTGTTCTGAGAGACTGCTTCTCAATCTGTCTTCAAATATACAGAGCGGAGTATATATTTTTTTGATTTTAGAGTTTGTACTGTTAATTGTTGCTTAGATCACTGCTGAAAATGTTTACCCCATCTCCCCCTATTTTCTTTTGTGTCTTCAGTTGGTATAACTGTTTTTCACAGCTTGTGTGTTATATAACTCAAAGATCACTTGCATAAAATTAGACCTGTTTGTAACCGTCTGCATTTAATTGCTGGAAACTGTGTTTTGAGAGACTGCTTCTCAATCTATCTGCAAATATACAGAGCTGAGTATATTTTTTTGGTTTTAGAGTTTGTACTGTTAATTGTCGCTTAGATCTCTGCTGGAACTGTTTACCCCATCTCCCCCTATTTTCTTCTGTGCCTTCAGTTGGTATAACTGTTTTTCACAGCTTGCGTGTTATCTAACTCAAGGATCACTTGCATAAAATTAGACCTGTTAGTAACAGCCTGCATTTTATTTCTGGAACTTGTGTTCTGAGAGACTGCTTCTCAATCTATCTGCAAATATACAGAGCTGAGTATATATATTTTTGGTTTTAGAGTTTGTACTGTTAATTGTTGCTTAGATCTCTGCTGAAACTGTTTACCCCATTTCCCCCTATTTTCTTATGTGTCTACAGTTGGTATAACTGGTTTTCACAGCTTGTGTGTTATCTAACTCAAGGATCACTTGCATAAAATTAGACCTGTTAGTAACAACCTGCATTTCATTGCTGGAACCTGTGTTCTGAGAGACTGCTTCTCAATCTATCTGCAAATATACAGAGCTGAGTAAATTTATTTGGTTTTATAGTTTGTACTGTTAATTGTTGCTTAGATCTCTGCTGAAACTGTTTACCCCATCTCCTCCTATTTTCTACTGTATCTTCAGTTGGTATAACCGGTTTTCACAGCTTGTGGGTTATCTGACTCAAGGATCAATTGCATATTAGACCTATTAGTAACAGCCTGCATTTCATTGCTGGAACCTGTGTTCTGAGAGACTGCTTCTCAATCTATCTGCAGATATACAGAGCTGAATATATTTTTTTGGTTTTAGAGTTTGCACTATTAATTGTTGCTTAGATCTCTGCTGAAACTGTTTTGTTCCACCCACCCTCCCTATTTCTGGCTTGTAGTTTAAATTTGGTGGCTTTTGCAGTTGCCCGCCCCACTGTAGATTTGATCTGGGACACTCCCCCAGTCTCATCTCTTTACCACATTCTACCTAATAAACTCTTTCCGCACTTGCTTTTAGTCCTTTTTAATTGAATTGTATTTTTATAAACTGTGTTTGGTCTAATATTGCTACATACTCAAGTGTGCTAGCTTGCACTGCATGTGAATTGTTTTTACTGCTGTTTTAGCTACTTTTCTGTAAAAAACCCCCCAAAAAAAACGTAAGCCTGTTTCCTGTCTTTCCTGTAACTAGTGTTCCAGATACAGATTTGCTGTATCCAGGACTGTATGTAAGCTTCTGAGTCCCCCAAGCCTTTCTGTGTTGGAGGGAAGCCTTCTAGCTTATCAGCGGGAGTGGTAAGCACTAGGTAACCTGTCTACCACATAAGGAGTGGTTCTGGCCCTGAAATTGTAGTTATTGGCTGTTTGGGAAATCTTTTCCATCTCTCTCAACTTTCTGATTTGAAAGCCTGCATTTCCACTTGTTTCTGTCCTGTAACTCTTCTAGTGCAGATACAGATTCTTAGTTTTAGCACTTAAATTTGCTTATTCATGCTCAACACTTGTTCAGAACTTGTAAGCACTAAATAAGCTACTAATTACTATAGCACTCAACCTTCCTCATTACCTAGAGGAAAACAGTTTTTGTACTTACTTTTCTCACTTGCTTAGAGAAAAACAGCTGTTGTACTCACTTTCCTCACTTATCTAGAGGAAAATATTTTTTTATTCAGGCATGTCTAAGGGTCAGCTCCCAGTGTTCTCTCCTGTCTATCTGATGAATCTGGGCATCTTGAGGCAATGCAGAAATTGCCTCCTGTACACAGACAACCCTCTCCTCCTACCACCCAACACTACAACCTGTGAGAGATGTACTTATCTAGCCAAACTGGAGGTAAAGCTCTCTCCAACCAAGACTGAACTTGACAGTCAAGAGGAGAAGGTAACCATTTGCACCACACCACACTCATCACATAGTCTCACTAAATCTACACCACCAAAATCCACACATAGTAACACAAAAACATTCGCGGAGGCTCTCAGTAATAATCTGTCTAAGCAACAGAGACCTCCAAAGCAGAAACGTAAGCAACCTCCATCCCCCGACACAACCCAAATGGCACATGACCCACAGACTCAGTGTGCCACTCAACCACAGCCAATAAGGCAAAACAATGTACCCAATGCACTACTCATAGGTGACTCTATAGATAGGCACACTGATGTCCCACTCACCATGCTAAACCAGGAGAAGGTTACTGTCAGCTGCCTGTCGGGTGCCAGGATCCATAACATAATCCACGCACTCAGATCACTCCACAACAAGTACAAATATGACTCCCCCATGTTGGTGTGAATGACCTAAGACGTACCTCCCTGGACTACATGAAAAGAGACATGGAGGAGCTGTCAGACCTTGTAGCCCAGGCAAGTATGACCCTAGCCCTGAGTAGCATCCTGCCATCGCCCAGAATGATACCACAGTACAAGGACAAAATCACTGACTTCAACAATTGGCTAAGCTTCTGGTGTCATTCTAAGGGGATCCAGTATCTGTCTGCTTGGGATGACATGGTCGACAGACTACGATGTTTTGCCACAGATGGCCTGCACCTGTCATCCCTGGGATTCCGGATACTGGCTAAGGCTCTTGCCGCCCCTATAGTGCCTTTTTTAGGGAAGGTTCAAATGACAAATTCACCACCGTAACAGGAACAGGCAAACAAAAACTGAGGGTAATGCTACTCAATGCTAGAAGTCTAAATCTCAGTATACACTCACTCAAGGCACTCCTTAAAATGGAGAACATCGATATCTGTGCAGTGACTGAGACCTGGTTCAAGGCTCCAGAGAGCACCCCTGCACTACCAGGCTATAACTCATACCACACTTTTCGGCCATGTAACCTGGACCAAAACACCAAAGGCGGAGGTGTGTCCATATTCATTAAGGATATCCACACCTCCAGGCTAGTTGCTCAGCATAATGCATCCGAGGTTATCCAAGTGTAACTAACTCTCGGCAAAACTGCAATCCAAATTGTAGCTTGCTACAGATCCCCCACCATGCCCCAGGATTCCCATTCCTCTTTTCTTGATGTACTGGAAAATATTAGGGTTCACCCAAACACCCTAATAATGGGCGACTTCAACTACCCCACCAATAACTGGGAAAACTACTCGTGTACCAACTCCTTAGCTCAATGCTTTCTGGAATTCATAAACTCCAATGCCCTGGATCAACTTATCCACACCCCCACCAGGGGCAACAACATCCTAAACCTAGTCATTAACAACATGAGTGACCGGTGTTCCACATCTGAAGTCAACTCCTTGTTGGTCCGATCCGACCACAAGCTAATCAACCTTGATATCCCCATCCTGCCCCCACCCCCCCATTAAGGAAACCACGGTAAAAAATTTCTCCAAAGCCAACTTCATGCTTTATAAGACAGAAGTGGTGAACTTCATGACACCCATGCAGATGGACAATACAGTTACAACTGCTGAATCCAACACAAATGCACTGTATAAGCACTTACATGAATACATGGATCGTGCTATCCCAGACAGAACCAAGACGCTATCATCCAAAAAAAGGAAGCCAATCTGGAGGTTCCCTTCCATAAACAAACTGTACAACAGAAGGAATAAACTGTTGCAAAAGAGAGTAAAATCCCATGAGTGGAGGAGCTCCCTGGTCAGCCTCAGTAAGAAGATGAGATCCCTTATAAGATCCTCCAAAGCTAACTACGAAAAAAAAATTGCCACTAATTCTAAGGACAGCCACAAAGCATTCTATAGCTATGTCAAGAAACTCGATGGCAACACCCAGATCTTCTCTGAGTTACAGCAAAACGGCATGAAAATTACAGAAGCAACTGATATTGCCAACATCCTGGCAGATAGGTTCAGTGCTAACTATACCACCCCACCCCCTAAAGGGCCCATATCTATACAGGAAGAATGCAGAGTCCCTGTAATCACAACTATGCAGGTACAAGCTGTACTCTCTAAAGCCAAAAATACAGCATCCATGGGACCAGACAACATCCCAGGCTGTGTTTTACATGAACTTCATAACGAACTGGCTCCCCACTTAAGCACCATGTTCAGTAATAGCCTCGCATCAGGCTTTGTGCCCACTGAATGGCGCATAGCAACAGTTATTCCACTCCACAAAGGGGGAGCCACCACTGATCCCGGGAACTATCGACCTATTAGCCTGACAAGCCTGGTCTGCAAGGCCATGGAACGTATCATCATGGAACTCATAAACAAAGACATTGGTAACCTCCAAACTCTGAATCCCACTCAGTTTGGGTTTGTAAAAGGCATATCATGCCTCCTGAACCTGATCAACTTCTTTGAGGCAGTCACCAAAGACGGAGATGAGGGTACGGTGGTTCACACAGCCTATCTTGACCTTGCCAAGGCTTTCGACACCATCCCCCATTCTGGAATTATAGCTAAACTCACTAAACTAGGTATAAATCCCAACGTCACAAGATGGGTTGCCAACTGGCTCACTGACAAAACCCACACTGTAAAAGTTGCAGGCTCCAAATCTGACCTCAAGCCAGTGACAAGTGGAGTACCACAGGGTTCAGTCCTGGGACCTCTCCTGTTTGGTATCTACTTCTCTGAAGTACAGGCTAACACAGAAGGCCTTTGGCTAATGAAGTTCGCAGATGACTGCAAATTAGGAGCCATAGTCAAGTCCCCAAATGATGTGGACATCCTACAGAAGGGCCTCGCTGAAACATATGCCAGGTGTCAGAGCCATGGCCTCAAGCTCAATGCCAAAAAGTGCAGTGTCATCCCCTTTGGTAAAAACTCTGTACCCATGAACTACCACATAGGCAGCAATCTACTTAACACCGAATGTGTGATAAGAGACCTTGGGACCCAGGTGGACAGTAGTCTTTCCTTTGATAGTCACATCGCCAAAGTAGTCAGGAAGTCCTTCTACATGGCACACCTCATCATAAAAGGGTTCTCATCCAGGAAACAAGAGGTCATTGTTCCCCTCTATTCGACACTCATTAGACCCATTATAGAGTACAACGCCCCTTTTGGAATGTACCTCACAAGACATCTGCAGAAGCTGGAAAGGCCACAGAAGTACCTCACAAAGAGGATTACTGGCCTCAAACAAATGCCCTACACTGACCATCTCAAATAACACCAGCCTTATTCCATAGCATATCGCCTACTCAGAGGTGATCTCTGCCTAACATATAAAGCTACGTCAAACCCAGAGCTGTTGGACATGCTACATCTAAAGAAATCCCAATCCCTCCGAACTACATGCTCTAGGGACCTAAACCTTGTCACCACAGTAAACAGGACATGCTGGAGGGATAAATTTCTGTCCCAGAGACTTCCCATACTCTGGAACAGGCTACCCAACTATGTCAAGCAAAGTTCTTCATTAGCACTCTTCAAATAAATATCTTGATGAGTGGATGGGAAATAGGAAATACACCTGGGGATCATTTCTGTGTCTCTGCTCTAATATAGACCCTGCAAATAGTAATGGTGAGAAAGGACACCCCTGCCTGGTTCCTTTGCTCAAGCAGAAATCATCAGGGAGGACCCCATCCACTTTAATTTTCACCTCTGATCTCGCATATATTCTCCTAATCAACCTTATAATTGTATCAGGGAACGCAAATGTTTCAATTGCTCTGCTCATAAAGTTCCATCTAACTCTGTCAAATGCTTTCTCTGCATCAAGACCCACCAATAACAGTGGTATTTTATTATACTCTGCTTCTCTCTGGATCATAAGTGTTCTGGTAATGTTTACCTCCGTCCACAAAACCACACTGATCCGTATCTATCAATTTTGGCATCACGTTTGCCATTCTTTTAGCCATTATTGACATAAACACTTTATAATCATGGTTCAGTACTTAATTGGGCCTGTATGAAGCTGGATCTAATTAATGTTTACCCTCCTTGGGTATTACAGCTTCCATTGCTTTTTTCCAGGATGTTGGTACTTCTCCTCCTCTTAAAATACCGTTAAAACCTTCCAGATATCTATCAGTTTTTTCTCTCCTAGCTTCCAAACTTCCACAGGAATACCACCTATTCTTGGGGACTTTCCTGTAGATTGATTACACATCACCATTTTTATCTCATTTCCTCCTATCATAACTGTTACTAATTGAGCCTCCTCTACCTCTAACCTTGGCATACTTAATTCTTCCATAAACATTTCCAGTTGTACCTTTTCTTGATTTCTATATTTCTCTGTTTTATACAGACTTTCACAGAATTTCAGAAATAATTATAATACTCCTACAGGATCTCTTGTTATCTTCCTTGTTATATGCTCTCTAAGCTTTCTGTTGACTGAGTCGTTGTGCTAAAAGTTTTTGTGCTCTAGAATTACTATCAAAAAACACTTGCTTAACAGTAATCTTTCTAAACTCATGTATATTATCAAGGTAATTCCTTATTTTCTGTTTATTCTGCAGTTGCTCCTCTTCTTTTTCTGTGAGATTCCCCTCATTGTGCAATACTTTAACATTTGTCAGTCCCTCTAAATAATTCTTGTTACTTCTTAGCCATGTCTCTCTTTCTTTTATTTTCACCATATTTTTAAACTCCACTTTACTTTTACCCCACTCCCTAGCTAAATTTCTATCTTCTCTAACAGCTCCTGAATAATTTCCACTACCCATTCCCTAAATTCCACTCTTTACAACACATAGGTGTGAAAGTGCCAGTGTCTCATTTTTATTTCATTACCCTGTGTTTTTATTTTAGTTACTATTGGTGCATGATCCAAAATAAATATTGGGTGCATATCAAGACCTTCAATTAAATGTACATGTTCCTGTGAAATGTAAATTCTGTCTAGCCTAGCCCAGTTTTTGAATCTTGGGGAATAATTTGTAATTTCACTCCAGACTCCTACTACTGAATTCACATTTTTCATGCCAAATATTTTCATAAATTTCTTTAAAAATCTACACTCTTTTGCTATATTTTGCCTTTGGGCCCCCCAGCCAAATCTTTGCTGTGCAAATCAAATTCCATTCCCCACCTATAAGTAATATTCCCTGCTGAAAGTTATTATTTTTCCCAAATTTTCTTAAGCTCTATTATTGTAGTTTTTGGGGAAATATGAATATATGCCAGTGTAACCCTTCTTCCTTGCCAGTAGCCACTTAGTACTACAAATCTACCATTATTATCTCTTTTAACCTCTTCTATCACTATTGGAGCACCTCTTGCAATTAATACAAGTACTCCTCTCTTCCTTTGCCCCAGGTACTCTGCTGAATAACCATCCTGAACACCTTTCTTTATCAAATTCACATGTTCAGTTCTTTCCAAGTGTGTCTCCTGTAGCATAGGTTTTTGCACTCTACATTTTTAATATAGTTCAATACTCTTTCTTTTTTCTATTTATCTGTAGAAAGCATCATATTCTTGAAAAATGATTATTCCCATCTTTTATGTATAACAGCTCTTTTGTTAAATGTCTAGTTTCAGCTTTTCAAAGACATGCATCTGGAGCATTTCTCCCCTGGCATCCGCTGAAAACAGGCTCTGTGGAACCTAGTCGGACATTCCCGGTCAACAAATGATAAATAAATTAAATAAATAAAATAAATTTTGTGTTACATGTACTGTTTGGCAGGTTAATCTTTTATACAGTTGTTTCTTGTCATCTCCATTTGAGTTTATGTCACATCTTACAGAACTTTTTGTTCGGCTGAAAACTCTCAAACAAAAATACAAACAGCCCCTGATACCCCCCTAAAAGCTATTAATTTAATAACACACAAAATTATGTACATCTTCAAATATTGATGCTTTACCCTCCTAATAGGAACAAATGCACCAAACTGACAGCCACATACACACAGATTTGAGATAACCTAACCGAAAGGGTATCCATGCTAAGATGCATGGTACAATTTCTGGTTCTATTAAGTGCTGTCTAGGTTTGTCTTTTCTTTACAGCTCTCTCAGCTGGGAAAACACTTGAATGCTTTCATAAAACATTTTCTCAAAGCAATTTCTCTTTATCAAGTTGTCTGCTAGAGACATGAAAATCAGACATAAAACTGCCAAGCATACCTTTGTATACTTGAAAAAACTTATAATATTCAATATTCGTTTTTCATTTACTTGCTTTCTCTTAAAACTTGTTACTACATGGCCTTAACTCATTCCCATATGCAAGAATGAGAAAAAGCACACTATTTTTTCTTTTGTCATGCTCTTTTAACCAGATTTTTTTGAGATTGCAGTGCCTACATTTCTTAAAACTGAAGGAGAAAGACAGAAGAAAGTACAGTTGTGTACACTTACCATAAATGTAGAGTGTATTCACTGTTGCAGTCATTACATTTGGGTTATCTGCTTGCAGGTAGCCCTCAGCCGGCCTGATTATCAAAGTCTTGAGTCCTGCATCGGTTGCTGTCTCTTCTTCCATGACGTCAAGTAGTCAGGGGTATAAAGCATGCAGCCGATGCCATTACATCAGTTTTCCTTGCCCCAGATGTCAGGTGCTGCCATAATGGGAAGCAAATATATACAAGGTTACACCTCCAATTATAAGCAAATACACCAAAAAGCTTAAATACAGTAAACAAGAAGAGAGGTATAGCAAATATAAGTCAGGGGGGCTGGTGGGAGGGTAACCAGGACTGCAACAGTGAACACACTCAAACATCTACATTTATGGTAAGTGTACACAACTGTACTATGTTCTTCGTGTTTCACTGTTGAAGTAATTACATTTGGGTAGATTCCCAAAGCTAAGGAAGAGAGGAGGCAATTAGAGAGCATTAGGACCAGCTATTAGGCCCTGCAAGACTGCAGTGGCAAAACCAGCTCTGGATTTAGAGAAAATAGGCAAGTGGTAATGCTTGGTGAAGGTATGAACAGAACTCCAGGTAGCACCTTCTAGGATGTCCCTGGTAGGAACACCTCTGAGAAAGGCCGTTGAAGTAGATGCAGCCCTGGTGGAATGTGATCTTATCCCTTGTGGGGTAGGTTTTCCATGGTGCTTATAGCAGAAATGAATGCAACGGCCTAACCATTTAGAAATGGCTTGCTTTGAAATGGCCTTCCCCTCTGCCCCTGCAGCAAAGGCAACTAGCAGCTGTTCAGTTTTTCTGAGAAGCTTAGTCCTGTCCAAGTAAAATCGAAGTTGTCTGTGCACATCCAAAGAGTGCAGTACTCATTCTCCTTTGTTCTGTGGATTGGAAAAGAAGGTTGATAAATGAATGGACTGATTAAGGGCCATACTGGATACCACCATGGGCATAAAGGAAGGGTTGGTCCTGAGGGACACCCTGTCAGCATGGAAGATGATGAAGGGTTCCACTGCCATGAGGGTCTGTAATTCAGACACCCTTCTTGCTGAAGTGATGGCAAGAAGGAAGGCTGTTTTCCAAGAAAGGAATTTCAACTCTGCATTTGCAGCTGATTCAAAGGGAGGTAGAGTGAGCTTTTCCAATACAAAGTTAAGGTCACAGGCTGGAGTGGGGGCTCTCCTGGGTGGTCTTAACAATTTTGGCCCCTCTGAGGAATTGCTTCAGCAGTGGGTAAGAGAAGAGGGGTGGCTCCGTATTAAAATGTGCTGAAATGGCAGAGGCATGAATTTTAATAGAAGAGAAGGAAAGACCCTTGTGAAGCATCTCTGTTAAGTATTGAAGAATATGAGGTAAACTGGGCACTGTTGTGCATATCCCCTGAGTTTGGCTCCAGGAACAGAATCTTTTCCACTTTTCAGCATAAAATGTTCTAGTGCTATGCCTCCTTTCCTCCAGAATGACATCCAGCACCTGCTTACTGAGGGATGGTAATGGAGAGCTCAGGTAATTAGCCAGGCTGCAAGGTTCAGGGTTTGAAGCTGGGGGTGCAGACTCTGGCCCTCCTGCTGGGACAGCAGGGAAGGGTTCTGAGGCAGGTGCCATGGTTCCAGCAGTGACACACTGCGCAAGAGGGGATACCAGTGTTGGCGTGGCCAGTCTGGTGCAATGAGTATTGTCCTTGGTTTGTCCTGTTTGATCTTTAGTAGAACTTTGGAGAGGAGAGGCAGAGGGGGAAAGGCATAAACTGAGAGGTTTTCTCAGGTGAAGGACTGGGCATCCACTTTCCAAGCTTGTCTGTGGGGAGTCCTTGTGCAGAATTTGTCCAATTGGTAGTTCTGAGGGGAGGCAAACAGGTCTATCTCTGGACCCCCCCATTTGTTTTTCAACATGTTGTATATCGTTGGTTCCAGTTTCCACTCGTGTGGGTCCATGAGATTTCTGCTTAGGTCGTCTGCCAGTGTGTTTAGCTTGCCTGGCAGGAAGTGAGCCTGTAGGTGCACTTGGTAGCTCAAGGCTGTGTTCCACAGAGCCATGACTAGTCTGTAGAGGGGGTAAGAGTGGGTTACCCCTGCTTGTTTATGTACCACATAACAGTGGTGTTGCTGTTTTTACCAATAATTGTCCTAGAAGGATGTGGTCCTTGAAGGCTGTCAGAGCATTCTCTACAGCTAGCCTTTCTTTTTGATTGATATGCAGGTGCATTTGACTCGGGTTCCATTTGCCCTGAATGCACTGCCTTGCCAAGTGTGCCCCCCATGGATAGTCTGATGCGTCTGTTGTTAGGGTTTGGGCGGCAGGGGGTAGAGTGAATGGCAGTCCCTTATTGACGTAGCAGGCTTTTGCTTGCCAAAGGAATTCTGTCTTTATACAAGGGATGATAGGAATCACTGATTCCATGTCCTGAGAATGTTGACACCATAGGCTTTTTAGACACCATTGTAGTTTCCTCATATGCAGTCTTGCATATGGAATTAGTAGGATGCAAGAGGCCATGAACCCCAGAGCTTGCAGTATTTTCCTTGCAGTTAACTGGGTCTTTGTGACCAGTAATTTAAAGTAGGCTGTCAGATAAACTTGTTTCTTTGGCGTGAGGTAGGCCATCTGGGAAGTTGTGTTCAAGCTTGCTCACAGAAATACAATTTGTTGTCAGGGTGCTAGGTGAGATTTCTTATTGTTTATGGTGTACTCCAGTGAGGTTAGCAGTTTCATTACAAATGCCAGATGATTTAATAGCATGTCCTGGCTTTCTGCCTGAATTAGACAATCGTCCAGGTATGGGTATATTTGAATATTTCTTTGCCTGCAAAATGC
The DNA here is from genome assembly GCF_019279795.1 of Protopterus annectens. Classification (NCBI taxonomy): domain Eukaryota; kingdom Metazoa; phylum Chordata; order Ceratodontiformes; family Protopteridae; genus Protopterus; species Protopterus annectens. The sequence continues at coordinate 1,796,896,927 of NC_056729.1, read as the reverse complement.
AATGACTGGAGCTAGGCATTTTGTGAATACCCTGGGCACAGTAGATAAGCCAAAGGGCAGTGCAGAGAACTGATAGTGCATGTAGCCTGCTCTGAAGCATAGGTATTTTCGGCAAGAATCCCTTATTGGGATGTGCAGGTAAGCTTCCTTTAAATCCAATGTTGCCAACCAGGCATTCTTTGTCCAGCATGGGAAGCAGCTGGTGAAGAGTTAGCATTTTGAATTTTGGAATTACCAAAAAGGTGTTTAGGATAGATAGGTCTAGGATAGGATGCCAGGAGTTGTTTTTTCTGGGTACCAGGAAAAGTCTGGAGTAAAAACCTTGCCCCAATTCATCTGCTGGGACAGGTTGAATAGCCCTGATACTTAGAAGAGAGAGAACCTGTTGTTGAGCCTCTGCCACTGATTTGGGGGGGTAGGTCTGGCCAATCTTTTGGGGTTGGAAAGGTGTGGAAGTGGAATCTGTATCCTTGGGAAACTATATTTAAAACCCATTTGTGTTGGGTAATGAGCTCCCAGTTTTTTGCATGCAGGGTGAGCTTTCCCCCTAAAGGTGCGGTCAGTTGAGCAGGGCTTGGAAGGTTTAAGGTTAAGTCATTGTGACAGTTTACCATGGGGGGTGTCTTACTACTTCCAGCTTTGGAAGTGGGAGCCCCCCCCCACTGCTTAGGCCTGTGAGTACCTTGAGGCTGTGGCCTAGGTGGTCTCCTGTTCTTGGATTTAGACTGAGAAGGCCTGGAAGAGACAGGAAAGGACCAATTCTTAGAAGGCCAACGCCTACTAAATTTGGGCGTTTATATCACGTTATCCAAAGATGAAAATAGCAAATACTATTTCATCGGCCCCAAAACATCTAAACATGAAAATATCGAATATTCAGAACAGCGAATTTTTTCCCATGGAAAAAATTTGCTGCTCCGAAACACATACACACAACGCAAGCACATCAAACAAACAGCAACCACACACATACACTTAAATTCCTACATCTAACGCTATACTAAACTAAACATACACTACTATCTACCCACTTACCTTAACCCAAACCCTAACCCTAAGGTCCGTCACTATCGCACACTCACCTAACCCGCGCCCTAATCCTAACTCACTTAAACTGCCCTTAACGTCTGTCACTATCGCACACACACCTAACCTGCGCCCTAACCCTCACTTAACCCGCCCCTAACCCTAACATACAAACAATCACACACTTACCTGAACTTCCACCACAGCGCTAAGAATAGCGAAGCCACAGAAACGGCCAACCAAACTCTTTCCCGAGAATTCACTGTTCTGCAGCTTTGCTATTCTTAGTGTTCACTGAATAGTGTTCAATATCAGAACATTCAAAGTTTTAATACTTCGATGTTCTGATATAGACCCAAATCTGGGAGGCTGTACTTGCAGGAAATCTTTAACAGTTTGCATAGATTTAGCTTTTTCCTCCATCTTTTTAAGAACTTCTTCTGCTTTGTTGCCTAACAGGCAGTCTTGGTTTAAGGGAGCATCCAGTAATTTGGCTTTAACATGATCTGGCAGAGTTTGCTCCTTAAGCCAAGCATGCCTTCTAGGAACAGACCCAGTAACAGCAGCCCTACAAGATGCCTCTAAGGAAAGTATGTTTACTAACTTGTTCAGCAGAATGCATTAAATCCTGTGATTCTTTATTTTCAGCACAGTCAGGAATCAACATCAATTTCTGTTTAAGTAATCCAATAATATGCTGCTGGTACTTTAAAATATGAAACTGGCAGTTTAAGGCCCTAATGGCCAAAGTAGCAGAAATGTATACCTTTTTACCCCATCTGTCCAGGGCCCTGGAATCTCTATCAGAGGGGACAGGACTTTTGGCAGTAGTAGCCTTAATGCCTTTGGGTCCTTGTGAAATGGTCTCTGGGTCCGCAGTAGGATTCTTAAAGAGGAACTTGTGAGAATCAGGTTCTCTGTAATACCTGTCAGGTTTCCTGGAAGCCAGAGGTAAGATGTCTGGGGCCAGGCTAGATTCCAAGAAGGCATCATCTACAATGTCCAGTACAGGAGGGATAGCTAAAGGCCTGTGTTGAGGCAGGAGTAAAAATTCCCTAAGCCTTTTTTTGGAGTCAGAGTAATCCTGGCTTTCCCAGTGGAAATGCTCCCTAAGAGTGTGCAAAGTTTCACCAAAAGAGAAATCTTCTGGAGGGGAAGCAGAGGGAATGGAATCCACTGCATCAGAATCCTCATAGGTAAATAAGGGCAAATCCTGGTCATCAGAAGAAACAGAAATTTCAGAATCCTGATCAGAAGAATCAGAAGGAAAAAACATTCTAGGTCTCTTAGAGGAAGAAGGGTGGTTTCCCCTAATTAGAGTAATAAGGTCTTCAGCCATTCTTATCATTTGTTTTTTAGGCATATAGGCCTGACCATGCGGTTTGGACATTGGTTTCTAGGCGTGGATCGAGTCTTAGGCCTTGAAGTAGAAGATGGCGTCGGTTTGATATGCACGTCAGTAGGCCTGAATACACCCTCAGAAGCTGGTGCCTGCACAGCGGCTCCGGACCTATCCAAGTTAGAGACATCCGCAGGTTCCATAGTTGAAGAAGCATCTCGTGGCATACCGGACTCTGAATGGGTCTCAGTAGAGGCCTGTGAATCTGATGTAGCGGGTATCAGGGGCTGCAAAAGCACCTCACTGGCAACTAGGTTAATGGAAGCATCGTCGGCAGCTTTGGGCCTATGTGGTCTGCCTCTGTCTTTAGCTTTACATTTTTTGGAATGTCTGTATTCGGATGGCTTACCAAAACCATTTCTGAATAACTGAACCGAGTACTGAAATAGTTAGATGCGAAAATGAACCGACGACGAATAGTACGAGGATTGAATAAGGCACAAAACCGACAGCGAGGGACGTCCTGCTCTGGGCCTAAGCAAGGAATGCAGTACGAATGAAAATCTTTATGAGGTATTTGCTTTCCACAAGAAATACTAATGTTTACTTTTACTGACATCGGTTTAGAGCAAGAAAAAGTATTCCCAACGGAGTACTTAGCTTTTTTGAAGACTTCAGTTCTGAAACACGAAAAATAAAATTTCAAGAGTCGGCCGACCGGTACTTGCGAACTGCTTCTGGTTCGGGCACCGCATGGTAAGAAAGACAGATGTAATGGCATCTGAAGCAGGACCCAAGACTTTGATAATCAGGCCGGCTGAGTGCTACCTGCAAGCAGATAACCCAAATGTATTGACTGCAACAGTGAAACACGAAGAACATGGGAGGGAGAAAGAAAGAAAAAAAACCAGGAGCACCTATTTACATTCCCATTACCATTACATTTAAAAATAACTGAAACAAATACTTCATAACATACAAAGAAAATCATGTACCACCGAAACAGTATTACAATGTGCAAAGAAAATCATGTACAATCAAAATAGTACTATTAAAAAATTGTTTTACTCAGTTAACTTTCTCCCTCCGCTTCCCCTATCCTGAATATTTTTCCAAACATTAATGACATGAAGTACGCATATGCTTTACAGTCCCCTACAAGTTTAACAAAGTCCAAAAAAGTCCATTATGTATAGATTTTCTTGTTCTGTCATGTTTTACAAATATAATTACTGCTTTGTAGTCCAAGTTACTGATTTTACTCTGCAAACATTCATGACATGAAGTAGGGCATATGCTTTAGAGTGCTCTACAAGTTAAAAAAAAGTCCAAGAAAGTCCAATATTTCCAGATTCTCTTGTTCTATTCCTGTTCATCTCCATCTCCCAAACCCTGTCTCTGCTTCATTTCCAATGTACTCTCAGTTCCTCTAGTCAAGTTGTGTGCTTTTTCTCTGTCTCTCAAGCATTTTCCATTGGAACACTGGAAACCGTTTTACTGGCACGGTCTCTCCATGGTCTTTATCACCAGAAGAACAAGTAGCAGAATATCCTTCTGTTTCACAGCTCATTTTTTGCTGCACAAACATTTGTATTTCTTCCATAGATGTACTTAATCAAAGAATGATTTTGTTCCAACAGGGAAAAATATTTTGAAGACAGCTGCATACAGCAGTTTGAATCTCACACCAGTGTCTCGACATTCCCTGAACAGTGGTATAAATTTACTTGTCTTCTGCCTGGTGTACAATGAGTAGTCATTCTCCACAAACACTCTGCTGTCTCCCACTTTTAATACTTTGTCCTACTGACACTGTTTTGTCAGAATCAGTTCCTTCTGCTGGTAAGATTGCACCTTTACTATAAAAGTCTAGGTTGTTTTCTCATAGCCAGGTTTGGACCACACACACAATATGCCCTTTCAATTACAATTTGTGCTGCGGAATACCACTCCAGTTGCTTATTTGTGCTTTTTTAAAATGAATACAGTCTTTTCCAGCTTGTTGGGTACAGCAGAAAATCTTAGTTTTCCCTACATGTAATGTCCTCTAATTCTATTACTTTTGAAACATCTCTTCTTGTGCAGTCTCCTATTCAGCCAACCTTTTCTTCATTCTGCCCTGAATTTTGTAGTTTTATCAGCTTATCTGAATATCTGTTTAAAGCTTCTTCCATTTTTTCCATGCTTTTATTGTTTGAGTTGGTATACTCCATCAGTGTTTTATTTATTTTAACCAGGTCTGTGTGTAGTTGCCTTGTACGTTCCTCTAGGTTACTAGAAGTCATGTCTGGAGCTTGCACTGTTTTTTGCTGAATAACTGCAGTACTCTTCCCAGTCAGTGTTTCTTTGTCAACGTTTGTAGCTGATTTTCCTTTAGATCTTCTGTATTCCTTTTTTTCCTGGAATCCAGGCAATGTACTTACTAGCCAGCTACTGACATTTACCCAAAAAGTTAGGTCCACTGGCCTTCTCTGCTAAGTTTCTGTTTTCACACTAGGAGAGCTAGAATTAAGCTGTTACTTAATGTGCAGCCATCTTGAAAGTCCCCCCTCGGGATGCTTCTTTTAAAGATAAAATTATAAAGTTGTCTCAGATTTCAGACAAGGTAGGACTGCATGTTATTAAGAAAGTTTAAAACTAGCTTCACATAGTTTTCCTTAGCCACAGTGTTACAGAGACTTATCCTGTTAAAAGACCAGCCTTTCCCATTATATATAACAATCAAACCATACAATTCAAGAAGTGATCAATGGCTTATTGTAAAGATGCAAAAAAAAAATCAAAATTATAAAATATCAATAGAATGACTTTTATAATGTTAAAAGAAAAGCAAAGGACAGCAATGATGTTCATTCTCAATGGATTCATAAAACTGTGAATGTAAGTAAAACACTTGGAATAAACAACAAAACTACTTGGAATTTTAAAATAATTAAACACATGATCAGGGCCTATTTCAATGGCTTAAAAATGACATGGAGAACATAAGTTTATTTTAAAAAGTCTGCCTTACAGCACTAAGTGCTATTGAACATCAAATATCACTGGACATTTTTTCATTGCTTGCCATTTTGCAACTTTACTTTTTAATAGACATAAGCGGTACTTTTCCGTTAAACCCCTACCACTTGGCAGGGGGGGGGGGGTCTGGTTGGCTCTTGCCATATTTCCTCGGATTATTTCCTGGAACTCTGACAAAGATGAAATGAACAGAAAGAAGGTAGTGATATGTATTGTATTTATGTTTTATTTCATCTTTGTCATTGTCCCAGGAAATAAATCAAACCAAACTGCTGATGCCTTATGCCGAAAGTACTGCAAATCGTTAGAATGACAGAAATTCTGTTAGCATGCTTGTTGTGAAGGAAACTAAATATGAATTGGAAATGTGCCATTATTTATTAACTTCAGTCCTCATTCAGTCCACCGGAAATTGTGAGGAAATCACAACTTTAATGAGCAATAGACATTAATATCAGGCAGAAATGCGAAAATCTGAACAGCTGAGAGGTGTGGGTGCATTTCCAGTTGATACCCATACCTTCCTATGGTCTCCCGATATCATTTTGTGCTGTAATCCCTGATCAAGAAACTTGTTAATTACTGATGGCCAACAAATTAGCGAGCAGCTCACGGAAACCAAAGTGGCAGTAAGATTGCTTATCTAGGGAGCCCCGCAGTGCAACTATTAACCCTTGTTCTTCCTTTATTTCACATTTTTTCACATCTTTTACAACTACTAAATGTTGTCAGCTGAAACCTTAGAAGATACTGAAGAGAACTGTCACAGACACTCGTACTAAAAATAGTACAGTGTAATACTTCCTCAGTTTTACTTACACTGCTCGCTAAACATGCAGACGCCAAGTGGTAGGGGTTCAACGGAAAAGTACCAAATAAGCATAGTGACATCAAATAGCAATTAAAACAAAGTGAAGGCAAATAGTCAACAGCAGACTAGAAAAAAAAAAATAAAAAATAAATTCACAGAGAAAACTGGCATGGACCACAATAACCTTTATCACAGATGTATTTAGTACAAGGGTAAGTAAATATAACTTCCCCCTCCTACTTCCTTTCTTCTATCTGATGATTTTCAGACCCATATGATAAGAACTCTCACATCTACAAACTCTACAACAAAAACAAAATCTCCTGGCCACCTATAAAAGATTTCCACGTCATCACCATAAAAACGATTTGAAACTGGTAAGTCCTTGAAACTTTCCTTTGTAAATGCAAGGCCAATTACAAACTTAGGGTTGCAACTAAATCAAATGACAAATCATAAGGACTTCTTCAGGTACATTATGAAGCTTAAAAATAACCAGACATTCTGTACTGAGCTCAGCTCTACTGGTGATACTTTCTCTAAATCCAGGGACATTGTTAATATTCTTGTGGGCACATTTTCACCCTATTCAACCTTTCCTCAGCTCCTCCAATCCTACCCTCCAGCCTCCCTTAATGACAGTACTCTGAACCAAGTTTTTTTTGGCATATTCCAAAATTAAAAGTACCATTTCCATGGGTCCTGAAACAACCTTCTAAATTCTTCCAATTCAACATTAAACCATAACTAATTTGCTAGACAGCTAATTATTTATTTGACAGAACCCATAACTGTTTGACTTGGGTAGATTTACTTGCTCTACACATAAAAATGTCAGTAGATGTGTTACAAAGGAAACCTGATATCAAGGGACTATAGCTAACCATGTTTGACGATGACTACAAACTAAGAATGGTATGAAATCTCATTCTGATACTCAAATTCTGCAGCAAATGCTGGACCAAATCAATGCATGGTATGCTTACGGCCTACTCTCAATGTAAAGAAACTCAGCATACTTTCCTTTGATAGATCAAGCATCACCACCACATCATATATAGAACATTCCACTTAACTCTAACCCAATTATCAATTACTTGAATACCTCATTCACTTAAATCTGATCCAGTCACCAGGGACTTAGGTTAATAACAATCTCTCCTCTGACCACTGCATTTTTGTTGTAGTTAGTAAATCCTTCTGTATTCCACAACTTATACTTCTTGGAATCTTTTCAACTTCCAAAGACTTACAGTCTCACTTTATTCCTCTCTAATTAGGCCCATCATTAAATATAATGACCCCCTTCAGAATATACCTCCTTAAGCACTTAAACCAATTCAGGATGCTCTAAGACTTCCTCACCAAAAGGATCTCAGGTCTCTTGGTACCTTTAGCTACTTTGACAAACTAAAAGCTCTATCACTTCTACTCACTCTAATAAAAGCTCCTGTGGAGTGATCTCTGCTTAGCCTTCAATGCTATGAATGACCTTAAATTCTTTAATTAATACATCTAGTGGTAAAGCAAACATCTGCTCTACAGACCTAAACATACTGTCATATTAGCAATACCAGCTGGTGCCAGAGACATCTAAAGCCATGTATGTATTTTCTGTAATAGGTGTCCCTTACATACAAAACAGAGCTCCTCCCTGGCATCATTTAAAACCAGTATGGATCACTACAACCTCCAGACATCTGCTGAGCAGTACTGAGCACCAACCAGCAAAACTCCTTCATCAACTTTTTAGCCCAAGTCTTTCTCTGATGAAATCCCCAAGGTGAGGAGAATGGATCACACATTTTCACCTGGGATATGTGAGGCAAATCTTAATGAGAGACGTTATTAATCTCCCACCAACACTTCCCAGGGGTTTCTTTTGATGCACATTTAGTTTGAACCACTGAATCTTCAAAAATATAAGTTTGCAATAAATGTTTTTTGGCACAGTTGAACGAGAAGTTTGCCATTTAACCTTATTAACATATAATGGCTCTCATTTCTTATACCCAACCAACAATGGTGCTTCGATACTACGAACCAAAAAGTCCAAAATGAGAAACGGAGAATGTAAACCACTTCTGGCCAAAGTTTATTCAACACACGCTCCACGCAAAAATATATATCTCACAGTATACACTCTATGCAAAACAAAAAACATAAACGCTATATATGAAATTTATTTCTTATACCCACTTATCAAGCATGGGGATGGCAGATTACTGCTATGATTTTGGCAGGACTACAAACCTGATAAAGCCATTATGTTAGCTGCATCCTTAACCTCATTAGAAATCCAAGGATGAAAGGCTCATAAAAGACAAGACTTTCTTTTGGCAGAGATGCTCATAGCTGCTTTAGGTTCTGTCATACAAAGTATCATTTCAAGTGCCATAAATTAACTGTACAGAATAATTTAAGGTGCTTCCACTGAAGTTACTGGTATGGGCTAGATTCTCTGTAAGTGAAAATTCACACACTGTTACTGTAGTACACTACCTAACAAAAGGAGTGGTAGCCCTGTTAAGAGACATTACAAATAAGTTTCACTAGGATCGCGCCCTCTGGAGGAAGTACAGTAATATGCCATTACCTGCTAAAGGAAAATATCCAAATACCTTAAAGACAACATATGAGGAACAATAGCACATGGTTTGTTTACAAATGCTTTCTGCAAAAGTATATTTTAGAAGCATGTACTGAAGATGTCTGAAAAACGAATTGACACCTGTCTTAATAGTATAAGTAAAGCCACTTTCTCGATATACCAAAAATTCATACTTACTACCGTTTTCATCACGAGCCACTTTCTATTAAGTTCTTTATACACTTCTTTTCCTAAACAAACAGCTTGTCTAAATTTGGCTTTAAATGCAAGAACCTTAGTTCATGTACTCAAAATGAAAGAAGAAACTATAATAGAATTGGCATGTGTTTTGTTTAAATCTCTCTTCTTAGAATTAAATGGACACCAAAGCACCCTCAGACCCTCCCATATTTATTCTAAATTACACGTTTCTAAAGGTTTTAAAACTTGTTGCCTTACACCCTGTATATACACTCTTCAAAACCAAGTAACAAATTCTGCCTCAGGGTACCTGTGAAGGAATCACTCCATCTTGTTTCTTCCAGCTAAGGACTGGCGAAGGGCTTCCTACAGCTCGGCAATACAGCTTCACGATTTCCCCTTCTTGCACTTCAACTTTCTGAGGGCTGACTTGGACCTGCGGCAGGTTAGCACCTACATTATTTATGAAAAAAATGGCAGTATAATCCATGATGACAATGAAATGTTTTTTAGAGAAGCTATTTTTAGCTCAGGACAGGAGTAAGCATAATAAAACCTCCCATTAAAGGGTTACAGAGAAATTCAGTCATGCTTTATTAGCTACAAGTGCAATTCATAAAGTAGGACCACAGTATGCACAGCTGCTGTTTGAAGAATTCCCACATCCCAACCCTTCTTGAATCACAAATGCATATTTTATGAGAATGACCCAGTACAGTGTAACCATATATTACTATGAGCTACGATACACAGCAGCTCTGCAAAAGAAGACATCTAGGCAGATCAAAGTGCTTGGCACTCACTATTCCAAGAAGTGGCAGCACAGCAAGGCGCTGACGTGATGGAACACACAACAGGACATGGCTGTGCAACATCATATGTATTATAACCTGCAAAATAACAAAACAAGGCCCTATTGCACCAAGCCCGGGAACATATTTCATAGTGCAACACGTGCACAGACACACACACAGTTACATGCACACACTCACACATACATATGCACATGATAGCTTGCCATACGTCAAGATCTTGACACCTGCTTTACCCATCTAAGATTATATGAATGAAGGCTGCAAATTACAACAATCACAGCTCTTGACTGAAAAATGAGATGTAAATGTAAGCTGGTGTACGTGCACATTCAATGAAACAGAATCCTACTTAGCTTATGAACAACATTCATATACACCAGCATCAAGTGTGGATTTTCACTTTAAATCTGCTACACTGCTGTGTGTCTTGCATGTCTACAACTTGAATAACAGGCACAGTACCCCTCAGCAGGCACCACACAAGAGGGATAGATTCTGCAGCATTAACTAACATGACAAAATGGTAAAACACATCTATGGTGCAATTAATACTCATATTGGAAAGCATGCTTCACTGTGCACCTGCAGGCAGTAGAGTGTTGGTTTACAAACAACTGCACCCTGCTAGCAGACACAGACTAGAAGACTACAACCTCCAGACATCTGCTGAGAAGCACTGAGTACTACCTATCATTTAAGCTTACTGAACACTTCACTTCCGGGCTAGTTAGACAAGATACTGATCTGGGACTCCTCCATGTCCAACTTACTGTTAACAGAATCTCTTATTACATCATGGATAACTATAGGACCCTCTATATGTTTCCCTCAACCGATAACTCCTACCTCACTAGTATGGAGTCTCTAGTCATTAAGCGAAACACCATTCTCATTGGGGAACATTACGCCTCTCTTAACTGGGGAATGTATACACCCTCGCACATATATGCCCAGAGATTTTTGAACTTCATCAGTATAAACTTTCTGGACCAGTTAGTTTGTACCCCAACCAGGGGAGATAAAATCCTGGTCTTTGTCCTCAGCAAATTGGAACAGCTATTCTACCTAACAATAGCAACTCCCTCTGTAGTCAAATTCACCTTAAGACTGAAGCCTGAAGCATCCTCCAATATTTCGGTATTCAGTGATTACACTAAGGCTAATCTACTGAAACTGAATGATTGCCAGGCAAAATTCAACATCCCCTTCTAACTTGATGACATCACTGCTTATGTGGAATCTTTTACTGCAAATTCTATGCATGTGTCAGTAGCTGCACAGACACATCTCTCTCTCTCTCTGAAACAAATACAATTCCTAATTCAAAAATAAACCCCTGTAGTGGAACCCAAATGTAAACAGGATCTACTATAAAAAGAAAAAAAAAACTAATTGTGCATAGAAATAAATGTAACTTTCAGGATACAAAAAAGCTTTTGCTAAACTTAACAGGGAACTCTGGACCATGATCAAATCAAAGACTGGTATAAAGTAAAAATAGCCACCAAGGCAAAGGACAACCACAAAGCCATCTTTAACTATGTTAGAAACAATGCTTATGTCTGCAAAGAGTTAACAGCAAATTATGTCACATACTTTGACCCAAAAGACCTTACCAATCTAACAATCTAGCAGATAAATTTAGCTCTAACTTCTCCCCCCTTCCTACATTCCCAGATCTCATACCTGCAGCTACGCCTCCCCCTCAATCTCTCATGAACAAGTCCTCAAGGCACTATCCGAGGACAAGCACACTGATTCCGTGGTGCCAGATAACATACCAAGCTGCTTACTGACCATCCTGTAACAGGTTCTGTCAGACCTTCTACAGAACATATTCAATTTCAGCCTCTAAATAGGCTGGGTGCTAGATGAATGCAGGACAGCAACTGTCTTCCCTTTGCAGAAACGGGATAGGAACAATCAACCTTAGAAATTACAGACTGATAAGTTTGATGTGCCTCACCTGTAAGGCTACGGAAAGGATCATTATGGAAATAATAAATAAGGACATAGGTTACCTATTACCAGATCCTGCCTACTTAACCTGGTTGACTGACATAGGTTACCTATTACTAGATGCTGCCTACTTAACATGGTTGACTGCTTTAAGAAGGTTATTGAAGCAACAGATGATGGAAGATCAGTACAGACCACATATTTAGACCTCCCAAAGATGTTCAGCACCATCCTACACTCAGGTATCATAGACTAACTATTCCACCTAAATGTTAATCTCTATATAACTTGATGAATAACATACTGGCTCACAAAGATAACCCAGGAAATTAGGGTGGGCTGCTCCTTCTCCAAAAGTAGGGACCTGGGATCCTACGAAGACAAACAACTGTCCTTTGATCACCACATATCCACTACTGTAAGAAAGTCCTTTTACATCATCGCACAACTTATTACTATGGATATGGTGTCCAGGTCAAGGAATGTGACAGTTCCACTGTATTTCGTACTCATCAGGCTGTTCATTGAGCATAATGTCCTCATCAGTATGTACATGTCCAAACATCTGACACAAACTGAATGCCCACAATACCTTCTTAATAAGGAAATTAAGATCTTAAATAATAAAAACTATATGGAGCGTCTCAAAGCCTTGTCCCTTTTCTCACTGTCATGCAGGCTACTAAGGGGCAGTCTCTGTTTTACATACGGTCTTGACAGACACTAAACTGTGAAACCTACTACACATTCACAAGTCCAGTGGAGGCATAAACATGTGCTCAGTAGATCTCAGTCTCTTCTGCAACATAAACAGAACATGTTGGACGGCCAGATATGTAACACAGAGAACACCACTTCCTTGGAATCATAGTCCTTTCCACATAAAGCAAAGTACTTCTGTTACATGATTCAAATGTAATTTGGATGAATGGATGGATAAATACAAATTCCCCTCTTGGTTTATCACCCTTGTGCCTCTTGGATAAGGGCAACATGTAAATATACTGCTCATCGCTTGGGTATTCAGATTTAAAGAACATAAGTTCTAAACATTTCATGGGAATATATGGCTAGGCTTCTAAAGATCCTCATGAATCAATAGCCTTGGGTGAAGTGGATGGAGAAAATCAGATCTTGATTCTGCATGTGTGTCCTGGTAAAGAAATCCAGGCTTTGGAAAGAGCATGACTTAATGCTTGGTCTCGGAGTCCACTTTTGATCCTGGAAAAATATATAAAGTTGGCACAGGATGACCTCAGCCAAAGTCTTAAGAGTGATGGAGCTGATTAAGCTGCCTGAGGAAAATTACAAAGGCCTAATGGAATGTTAATAAACATCATGAAGAACCAGTAAGAGGGTGAGGATTACTGAAATATGTGAAGACTACAAAAAGGGAGCAGTGTGTGCACAGGCAGTTTTGTATAATGTTAGAGGTGCACCTGCAGTAATCACACAGACACACACACACACACACACACACACACACACACACACACACATGACTAGACACACCCACCCACCCACACATACACAGACACTCACAAACCCATACACAGATTTGAGCACGCATGTATACACACACACACACACACACACACACACACACACACACACACACACACACACACACACACAGACACATATATATAAAAGTATTCATGCCCACAGACATGCACACAGACACATGCATGCATTGACACAGACACACACACACACACAGATATCTATATATATATATATATATATATATATATATATATATATATATATATATATACACACAAGCATGCATGCCCACAAACATGCTCACAGACACATGCATGCATTGACACACACACACACACACACACACACACACACACACACACACACACACACACACACACACACACACACACACAAGTAAGTGAATATGTGTACATTTTTTCATGATTTCAAGGAACAAAACGCTTGCTTATGTTACCATTCCTGGACCCATTCTACCAGTTCTTTATAACTTCCCTTCCATTGTTTTCTGTCTTTCTTTAATTGTCATCGCTACATCTTCCCATTCCTTATAAAAGTATACCAACCAAAACAACTAGACTCCATAACTTGAAGAACCACAACCCAACCTAAGAAGCCAAATGATATACCACAAACTGCAGGCCAATTCCACTGAAGTGCTTTTAGAATTTATTGTAAAATATGTAACAAAAGTTCAATATACTTCCACACAAAATCGATCTCTCTAGCGCCTCGGCCACACTTGCCTTTAACAGAGTAACTTTAACAGAAGTTTACTCTGTTAAAGGCAAGTGTGGCCGAGGCGCTAGAGAGAAGATCATTTTGTATGGAAGTATATTGAACTTTTGTTACATATTTTACAATAAATTCTAAAAGCACTTCAGTGGAATTGGCCTGCAGTTTGTGGTATATCATTAGACTCCATAACTGTTAAACTATACTTACATGTATTTCATTAGGCCAGCTTAGTATTATGCATGGGTGTGCATCTTAAATTCTAATTAGCTTCCAATATCCAGCTTTAACAACTTTCTTAGAGGCATAGTTTTCTCAGACATATTAGTTACAAATCTTTGCAAAATAATGCACCACTCCAAAAGACCTCTGTAATGCCTGCTTCTCTTCTGGCCTTGGGTTTTTCATAATCACTTTTTTCTGCATCATGTATCAGGCCCTCTGATGTTACAATATAACAAGTAGTTTACCAGTAATTTTTCCATTTATCTGACTTTAAATCATTTTTCTCCAGTTTACAACATTTCTCTGTTCTTCACATCTCGGGTATCATTAGTACTGGTTAACAGCAATCAACTATTCCATTCATTTGACATTAACTGTTCATTTTCCCCAGTGTTCTTTACTACTGAACTAATAAGATTATCTTATTTTAATTTTTCCAGACTTCACTTTTTTCTCTTTCATATTTACTATACACAAAAACTATACTGATGTTGGTACTTAAAACATGTTCTTGCTGTAGAAAGTTTGTACCTGGGAGAGCTGTATTCCCTGGAGGTCCATATCTGTCATTTGAGTTTCTCCAATATGTATTACACTCATTGACAGTCTGACTACTTAAGGTGGAGGGAAAATATTACTGTTACTTCCAATGTGGGGTGGAGAGAGGTGAGTGGGTCTCCTTACTTCTTTAAATTATATACAAGAAATCTCAAGATCACTACACTTTGAAGTACAAAAGTAAACAACATTTATTTTCTGCTTTAACATATTCTAGTAGTCCACTGTCCTACACACAGCACAGAACCAAAATGCACACTTTTAAGGATTTTAGTTATTTCAAATGCATATTCTGTGCTTTAAAATTTTAGGCCATCTAACAACTCCTCCTGTCATGTATCTACTCTTTGGTGAGCTATGCCTCTGACATCCATACAGGAAAATAGGCCTGAGCAGAAATGGACAGAGTCACAACACCATCACCAACTTCTCCTTAGCGAACTGGACAGTCTTATAATATAACGAGAAGAGCTTAGGTAACCTGCACACAAATGAGATATGGGCTGCTGGTACTGCACGATGATTTCAGAGTAACCAAATAGGTTAAAGGACTAGCCCCACTAGTGGCATAAAGAGATAAAGCCCTAACTACAGCCTTGGCAACCTGAGTTCATGTACTGGGTTTGATATGTGACATGGCAGGCTTGAGTGTATGAGTGTGCCTACGACAGAAGTGTGGGGCACAGCAGGCAGTGAAATGCTAATGTCCTTTAAAGGAAGGCCAGAGATAGAAATTCCAGCATGGGGATGGGTCTTTGGCTCATCAAGCCACCATCTGGTGATGCTCTTCAGAGCGGGTGTTTGAAAATGTGCACCTGCAAAGGGAAACATTTTGGGCCTCTGCGGTGAGGTACATTTCCATGTCCCTCTGCCCAGGGGTGACGACCTAAGAAATGCCATTACAGCTGGGATGTCAATGTGTACAACCAGCTCTCATGGCCACCTGAATGATTGCCTCATTGCTGTATTTTGGGGAAGACTTGCACCATGAAGAAACAAATTGTTTCAAGTCTAGAGGTGGAAAGCCTGATAGTTAGCATCTGCCAGGGCAAACGCAAGGAAGAATAAGAAAGAGGAGTAATGCTTCAGCTGCAAAAGCCTTTCTTGCAAAATGTTAACATGATAAGTAATTACACATCTGTATAACCTAAATTCCTGAAGGTCTGTATCACAAAATGAAATATGCAAAGGGTAGGACTTCGAGTGCAATAGTATAAAAAGAAGCAATTATATAAGGCTACACTAAAGGGCAGCACTACCAAATGAGGCACAACATCTGGAATAAATATCTATATTTTCACACCTAACAAACGTGTGTGCTGAGGGACTTGTGGCACAGGTACTTGCTGTGTTGCATGATTAAAGTAAGACTGAGAGGAAGTACTGTTCCTGTAGTGTGAGTTTAATGATATCAGTAAATGGCCTGCCTTGTGGCTGATGGCAATGCATTATTACAGTATGCTAAACCATAAAGATAAGGTATATTTAAAAACTGCACTCCATCCCTGAAGTGCAGTTTGTGTGCATTCCTAGTAGTCATCTGCTCAATGAAAGTAGCAGCATCACAAGGCACAGTAAGGCAGCACTGGCAGGGGAAATGCATGTCCAACAAGTCTCTATGTTAAGGAAAAGATCGGTTTGGAAGAGTTGACGGCCATGAAGAAGATGGTTTTACAAGAAGTAAATAAACTTTTAAAGGAGGGTTTAAAAAAGACTCTAAACCTTAAGAGGGTGCTCCATCCCAGAGTTTAAATCCTATGAGTGTGTGGAATCTTTAATTGAAAAGCACAGGTGTAACACCTCTGAAGAACTAACATATGCTGGGTGACAAAGGATAGTAGAAGGTAAAAATGTCAGATACGTGGGCTCTAACTGTAAACACCTAAGACCAAAGAAACAATGGAAACATGTTAAACAATCTTGAAAAGAAGAGACACAGACCACTTTTTAACAGTAGCTCTTCTAGAAGGCAATTTCAAATGACAGAGAGTGGAGCAGTGCAAGAATTATTAGTAGAATAGCAAAGACTGAGTCATTGTATAAACTACTGCCTGTCCAGGGCGCAGATACCAGGTACATCGCACCATGACATTTAACAAGTAAAAGAAGAACTGGTGCAGAGGTCAGAACTTTGACTTTATTACTCGAAACGGAGACAATAATGGAAGGAACCATATACACCTTATATGTCTCAGTCTTCATAAGCCTATTGTATTTGACTCTGCAGTAGTTACTTAAGCAGAAAATTCCTGTAGGCTAACCTTAAAAAGAGACATTTGTGTCTACAGGGTTTATCTTGTTAACAAATACAATAAAAATAATGAAGACTTAAAAAAATATTATGGCAGTTTAGAGAACCATGGTACACAAGAGAACCAAAACAGAGATGCACACGTGTAGTCATAGAAAGTTCTAGAAGGGGAAAGGATTAATAAAACAGGAAGAGGTGTAACCTTATAAATTAAGGAAGGGTAAGAGAAAAGACTTAAGCAAGTGAAAATGCAGGAACGATGCAGCACCTTCCCCATAAGCATACAGATCTGTAGGTATTACTCCAGCAGGTGTCAAGTAAGTACAATTTCCTCATGACAAGCTGATACATTAAGATTAATCTCAAAGTCAGAATATTTATTCCTGGCCTCTAACACTAAAAGTATCTACCATTTATGTAAAGGGCAGATCTGGCTTGGGCATGTCCTGCAGAGTTCTGAGCTTCACAGATATACTCCGCTTCATCTGAACGATCCACCACAGGTATCCGTAGTACTCCTCCTTGAATTACTGCACTTGGGGAAATGGTGCCATAGGTCCCTGGAAAAATAAGCAAAACAGTAATAACTACTTTGTAACATGCTTCTCTTCCTGATAAATAAATACAGCTAAAAAAGACAATATACTGTTGTCAGGAGAGCATTCACTATTACATTTACTGCTATAATAAGATAAAATCAGAAAACATGGTGACAGGCTTAATATGATCTAACTACATCAGCACAAATTTGTGGGACACCAAATTAAGTTGAACTTGCTCAGCAAAACGCAATAAATGAATTCAATAAACATGATGTTGGCTGCTCTGTTCCCTTTTTACTGTTCTTAAGTGTGTAAATGTATATACTACACACACACACACACACACACACACACACACACACACACACACACACACACACACACACACACACACACACACACACACACACACACACAAGCCCCAAAAAATAAAATATTCTTTTTCTCTTGTTATTTCATCCTGTTGGCTGCTTTGTGCATGACAGCACAGTAGAGCGGGTTTGGAAATTTGCCCTTTCCTTGCTGTTGTGTAATGTTGGAGTTAGAATATATAGTTAGTAGAGTGTGCAGTGGGGCTTGTCCCCCTGCAAAAATAGTGTTATTTGTTTTTTTAATCTTTTTTAGATTTGATCTGAAGAGATTAATGCTTTTGTATTTGCTCTTCAGAATATTCAATGTTCAAAGATAAAAGTATATATATATATATATATATATATATATATATATATATATATATATATATATATGGCATCAAAGGCATCTGGTATAAAGTGAGGCTGCTTCAGCAGAAACAGCACAGTTAGGATGTGACAAAGATTTACAAGAGCTTTTCACTTTCCATGAACACCTAACTGTGCAACAGTTTGATCATGCATTTAATGGATGTAAATCACTGTCATTGTTTTCTGGCAGCTGACTCAACCACAAAAACAAATGCACATAAACCGTGCAGACTGGGTCTTTAATGTACAAGGCACACAAGCAGGGTTATGTGCAGTGAATCATTATGGAACTCAACATTTTATTATAGTATTTTATCACAAAGCGCAAAAATAGACAAAACTCTAAATAAGGAAATGTTAAACAAAAGTTAGGAAAAGCAGCCAAAAAATATATAGTAAATAAAATGTATTAATACATACAGGAGTAAAAACATACGGCAGGGAATTGTTCCATCATTTCCTTGTTCTGCCTCTCTCTGGGTTATTGGTACACAAAATATAAAGTCTAAAAACTACCACAGGAATGGAATGACAGGCTTCTTAAGATCCTCAAAGATCAATAATGTAGTAGGTACCTATGAACTTGAAAGAAACTCAGCATCCCAAAACCATGACAGAGCATTAAATATAAAAAATTTGAGCCACATTTACACAGAAAGAAGTGGAGAGATGAACTTTTGGTTTGTAGCATTCCTCACTGCAAAGCACACCACGCTAATAAGTATGACAGTCCTGTGGATTATAAAAATGTTGCTAACAACGCAGCCTATAAGCTTTAATTTTTATTATAGAATGAAAATTTAATTTTAAACTGAGATTTACAGTAAACACATGCAGATTGTTATGTTGCTTGACAGAAAGTGTGGTCCTCAAACCTTCTAAATGGACATGCCGCTGGATGCCGTTGAATTATATTTAGCATCTCTACTCTAAGACTGAGGTCAGCATTTAGTATCTCCACTATACCAGTGTTAGTCAGACAGGCCAGACCATCCAGACATACATGCTCTGTCTATCATCCTTTCCAGTAAACTCATCTCAGTAAAGTCAGTGACTGATAGCTAGAAAAGGGTTCAAAAATCTTCTGTTTTTTTTTGTAAGTTGTTCACAAACATTTGACAAGCAAACTCAAAACCTCTGCTACCAACAAAAGGCATTAAGCAAACAGGCTATAAAGCTAAGAGCAAATCATTAATTGAGAGGTGGAAAATCACTATGGATACCTAAAACTGACTTTTACTTAGTTCATACACTCTGCCTGAGACGAGACGCTACACTCAACTCTTTATTTAAGAAAATCGGTATTAGTACTGAGTAACGTACGTTTCCACTCCAGTGTTGGCTGTGGTGTTCCACTGACGGTACAATGGAATTCAGCAGATTGTCCTTGCTGTACTCTCACGACTGGAGGACTGATGTTAACTGTTGGTGGGACTCCAGCACCAGCTATGGTAAAGGGGAACAAGTGTCAGTTACATTTACTACATATGCATGATCAGAAGATGAAGCAGTGGCAGAAACTATCCCATAAAAAAGAATACCACTAGAAAACTGAATTAAGCCCAAGAATGCCCCTTCATAACTGCATAAAATGCACAGGCAGTGCAACATATTTAAACTCCCCAGACTCTGGAATAGACTGCCCATACATGTCAAGCAGAGCACCTCTTTGGCCCTTTTCAAAAGGAACCTTGATGATTGGATGGGAGAAAGGAAATTCACCCCGAGGATCACGTCAGTCGCCCTGCTAGACAGGGGTCCAGGGAAGTAAATTGTGTGGGAAGAAATAGCCAGGGAATTGTTATGGCTAGGCTTGTATAGGCCCTAGGGCCGATAGCCTAGTACCAACCTATGAACCTATGAACTTGTGTCCATAATTTATTCAAGTTAATTAGTGGCATAAATACTCTTAAACAAAACTTACACAATCCAGTGTACTTTATTTTGTGTTTATGAGAAGTAGTAATACAATGTTACCTTAAGTGCTATCTTTATTTTATCATGCTGAAGTTTGCCACATTATCCCTTACAAAACAGTTTTTGTGGTTGATAATTTGCCACAGATATAATTGTTAATAAATATATTACAAAATAAATTATACTTGGTTTACACAAAAACTTCATATAATCTTACCACTTATGAAAAGGTCTACAGTGTCAGGTACTAGGCTTACTTTCCTCTCTATATGCTAGTTTTTCTTTGTCTTTTGTATTAAAATGTCATGTCCTTAGATACTGAGTATTTACAGACCATGAAGCTTCAGGCTCAAGATGGACAACAGACTTTTAGCAGTATGAATATCAAATAGTTCAAAGAAACAGCATACAGGGAAGCCGACATACACGTACAGTCATAGAAAGTTCTAGAAGGGGAAAGGATTAATAAAACAGAAAGAGGTGCAACCTTATAAATTAAGGAAGGGTAA
The DNA here is from genome assembly GCF_019279795.1 of Protopterus annectens. Classification (NCBI taxonomy): domain Eukaryota; kingdom Metazoa; phylum Chordata; order Ceratodontiformes; family Protopteridae; genus Protopterus; species Protopterus annectens. The sequence goes on along the minus strand of NC_056729.1, from coordinate 1,796,876,200 downwards.
AAGAAAAGACTTAAGTGAGAGAAAATGCAGGAACCATGCAGCACCTTCCCCATAAGCATACAGATCTATAGGTATTACTCTAGCAGGTGTCAAGTAAGTACAATTTCTTCATGACAAGCTGATGCATTAAGATTAATCTCAAAGTCAGATTAACTATTTCTGGCCTGTATCACTAGAAGGTACCTACCACTAATGTAAAGAGTAGATCTGGCTTGGGCATGTCCTGCAGAGTTCTGAGCTTCACAGACATACTCCGCTTCATCTGAACGATCCACCACAGGTATCCGCAGTACTCCTCCTTGAATTACTGCACTTGGGGAAATGGCGCCATAGGTTCCTAGAAACATAAGCAAAACAGCAATAACTACTACATGATGTGCTTCTGTCCCTGAAAAATAAATACAGCTAAGAAATCCAATAGTCTGTTGTCAGGAGGGTATTCACTTTTGAATGTACAGCTGTAATGAGATAAAAATCGAAAAAAATGGTGCCAGTCTTAATACGATGTAACTGTGCATCATCATGACGTTCTGGGACACCAAATTAAGCTGACCCAGCTCAGCAAAATGCAATAAATCAATAAACATGCTGTTGGCTGCTGTGCTCCATTTTTACTGTTCTTAATTGTGTAAATGTATATATTACATACCCCCACACACACACACACACACACACACACACACACACACACACACACACACACACACACACACACACACAGACACACACACACACACACACACACACACACACACACACACACACACACACACACACACACACACACACACACACACACACACACACACATACACACACACACACACACACACACACACACACACACACACACACACACACACACACACACACACACACACACATAAATGTCTGTGAAAGCCCAAAAACATTCTTTTTCTCTTCTTTTCTCTTGTTCTTCATCCTGCCAGCTGCTTTGAGATCGCAGTAGAGCGGGCTTGGAAATCCTTTCCTTGCTGTTGTGCAATGCTGGAGTTAGAATATATTGTTAGCAGAGTGTGCAGTGGGGCTTGTCCCCCTGCAAAATTAGTGTTATTTGTTTTTGTCTTTTTAGATTTGATCTAAAGAGACTGATGCTTTTGTATTCGCTCTTCAGAACATTTAATGTTCGATAATAAAAACATATATATGGGTCTACTGTACTTCATTGAAGAAACACGTCGAAAAAGAAGAGTAGACCCAAACTTATGTGAAAGTGCACTTAACCGAAGGTGCACTTTCATGAAGAACGGTTCAACGAACCATTAAGGAACACCAAAACAATGTTTTTGCAGGGGGGGCAAGCCTCCTGTGCCCCCCACACACCCCCTATTTAAATATACCAACTCCGAGATCAAACTACAGTGGGAAAACAGGTAAATTCCCTTTTCCCCACTGTACTGCGCTTCAGCGCCTCAGTGTTCCTTAACAGTTCGTTGAACCATCCTTTGCAAAAGTGTACTTTTGGTTAAGTGCACTTTCACACAAGTGTGGATCTACTTCTCTTTTTCCAAGTGATGTACTTTTGATGAAGAGAAGTAGACCCATATATACATATATATATATATATATATATATATATATATATATATATATATATATATATATATACACACACACACACACACACATATATATATATATATATATATATATATATATATATATAATACTTACAGATGTGTGTGTGGCGTGTTGTTGTTTTCCAATATTCTCTGCCAATTGTTTTCAGTGTAACTACTAATACAAAAAGTTTTTGGGCAAAAGGTACAAAAGTTTTCAACAAGGCTGCTTCAACAGAAAGATGGCAAAGAAACTGTGGCAAAGATTTACAAAACAATTTTAGTTTTGATCAGCACTTTGCATTATGATATAAAATGACTCAATTTAAAATGAATCAATGCAACCACAAAAACAACAAAAAAACAACAAATGCACCACAAGACTTTTTAATGTGCTTATGTGCAGTGAATCATTATGAAACTCAACATTGTATTATAGTATTTTATCACAAACCATAATTCAGACAAAATTCAAAATAAGGAAATGATAAACAAAAGTTAGGGGAAAACGGCTAAAAATTATACAGTGAATTGTTTGTTTGTGTCTTTCGGCTTTTCCCGGTTAGGGGTCGCCACAGCGGAACTCCAGGTCCGCTAATGATTGGCAGTTGATTTTTACGTACCGGCTTGCCAGGCCTGATGCACAACCGTCAACGAAGGTACGCCCATTCATGCATGTCTCCACGCAGAACGTTCTAGCTGAGAATCGAACCGGACAGCGTCTTATTGTGAGGCGACAACGCTACTGCAAATTATACAGTAAATAAAATGTATTAATACATACAGGAGTAAAAACACACGGCAGGGAACTGTTCCATCATTTCCTTGTTCTGCCTCTCTCTGGGTTATTGGTACATAAAATATAAAGGCTAAAAACTACCACAGGAATGGAATGATAGGCTTCTTAAGATCCTCACAGATCAATAATGTAGTAGGTACCTATGGACCTGAAAGAAACTCAGCATCCCAAAACCATGACAGAGCATTTAATATGAAAATATTGTGCCATATTAACATAGAAAGAAGTGGAGAGATGAACTTTTGGCTTGTAGCATTACTCACTGCAAAGCACACCACGCTAATAAGTATGACAGCCCTGTGAATTATAAAAATGTTATTAACAACACAGCTTACAAGCTTTAATTTTTACAAATATCAGCATTTTTATTATAGAATGAAAATTTAATTTTAAACTGAGATTTACAGTAAACACATGCAGATTGTTATGTTGCTTGACAGAAAGTCTGGTCCTCAAACCTTCTAAATGGACATGCCGCTGGATGCCGTTGAATTATATTTAGCATCTCTACTCTAAGACTGAGGTCAGCATTTAGTATCTCCACTATACCAGTGTTAGTCAGACAGGCCAGACCATCCAGACATACCATGCTCTGTCTATCATCCTTTCCAGTAAACTCATCTCAGTAAAGTCAATGACTGATAACTAGAAAAGGGTTCAAAAATCTTCTGGGTTTTTTCTGAAAGTTGTTCACAAACATTTGACAAGCAAACTCAAAACCTCTGCTACCAACAAAAGACATTAAGTAAACAGGCTATAAAGCTAAGAGCAAATCATTAATTGAGAAGTGGAAAATCACTATGGATACCTAAAACTGACTTTTACTTAGTTCATACACTCTGCGTGAGACGAGACGCTACACTCAACTCTTTATTTAAGAAAATCGGTATTAGTACTGAGTAACGTACGTTTCCATTCCAGTGTTGGCTGTGGTGTTCCACTGACGGTACAATGGAATTCAGCTGGATAGCCTTGCTGTACTCTCACGACTGGAGGACTGATGTTAACTGTTGGTGGGACTCCAGCGCCAGCTATGGTAAAGGGGAACAAGTGTCAGTTACATTTACTACATATGGATGATCAGAAGATGAAGCAGTGACAGGAACTACCCCATAAAACAGAATACCACTAGAAAACTGAATTAGATCCGAGAATGTCCCTTCATAACTGCAAAAAATGCACAGGCAGTGTGACATCTTTAAACTTAACTTGTGTGCATAACTTATTCAAGTTAATGAATGGTATAAATACTCTTAAACCAAAGTTACACAATCCAGTGTACTTTATTCTGTTTATAAAAAGCAGTAATACAATGTTACCTTAAATGATATCCTTATTTTATCATGCTGACAGTTTGCCACACTATCCCTTACAAAACACCAGTTTTTGTGGTTGATAATAATTTGTCACAAATATAACTGTTAATATATTACAAAATGAATTATACTTGGTTTACACAAAAACTTCATATAATCTTACCACTTATGAAAAGGTCTACATTGTCAATTACTAAGCTTACTTTCCTCTCTGTATGATATTTTTTTCTTTGTCTTTTGTTTGTTTTAAAATGTGAATTATGTGTCCTTATATACTGAGTACTTGCAGAATGTGAAGCTTCAGGCTCAAGGTGGACAACAGACTTTTAGCAGTATGAATATCAAATAGTTCAAAGAAACAGCCTACAGAGAAGCCGACATATTGACACAAGAACCAGAATTACAGCACTAGGGATACCGAAATAGCTGGAATGTCAGAGTGTGTACAACCAGCTCTCATAGCCACCTGAATAATGGCCCTCACACCTGTATTATGGGGAAGATTCCCACCATGAAGGAACAAACTGGTTCAAGTCCAGAAGAGGAAGGCTTGATGGCCATCATGTGCCATGGCAAACAAAGGCAAGAAGAAGAAAACAAAGGAGGAGGGAATAATGTTTCTGCTACACAAGGCTTTTTTTAAAAATTGTTAACATAAGTAACTACACATCTGTATTACCTTAATTCATGAAGGCCTGTAGAGCAAAATTAATTATGCATAGTGTAGGACTTTAGGGTACTATAGGAAGAAGAGCAAACATACGTAATGCAATTATGTAACGCTACATTAAAGGGCAGCACTACCAAACAACGCACAACATCTGGAATAAACATCTGTATTTTCATGCCTAATAAACGTGTGTGCTGAGGGATTTGTGGCACAGGTACCTGCTGTGTTGCATGATTAAAGTAAGATTGAGAGGAAGTACTGTTCCTGTAGTGTGAGTTTAATGATATCAGTAAATGGCCTGCCTTGTTGCTGATGGCAATGCATTATTACAGTATGCTAAACCATAAAGATAAGGTATATTTAAAAACTGCATTCTATCCCTAAAGGAGAAATATAGGTCTGGTTAAGTCTCTGTGTTAAGGGAAAAGATCCGTTTGGCCATCAAGAAATGGTTTTATAAGAAGTGAATAAAACTTGCAAAGGAAAGTTTAAAGAAGACAATCTCTCCCAGACTTCATATCCTAAGATGGTGCTTTTTCCCAGAGTTTCATTCAAGGCTAATGTTGAAGGCCTGTTGCTCACTAAGTTCGCAGATGACTGTAAACTGGGAGCTATCAGATATTCCCCCCACAACACAAACATCCTACAGGAGGGTCTAACACAAACAAATGATTGGTGTGAGAGCCACGGATTAAAACTTAACATGAAGAAATGCATTACACCGCCCTTTGAAAAGTTGTCTACTCACAGTAATTACTTCAGTGAGAAAACACCTCTATGAGTTTAACTGGTAGTTAGGGATTTGGGAACATATGTTGATAGTAATTTGGCCTTTGACTAACATGTAGCCAAGATAGTAAAAAAATAATTCTATGTTGCCCAACTCATAAGTAAGGGTATGGCGTCCAGGTCCATGGAAGTTATAGTACCACTATACTCAGCCCTTATCAAACCCATCATCAAATCAATGCCTCCTTTGGCAGGTACCTAACCAGTCACCTGCAACAGTTGGAACACCCTCAAACGTATGTCATCTGGCAAACCCAGAGTATCATTACTCTGTCCCTCAAAAACTGCCTTACAGGTAACTGAAAGGTCATCTTTGCCTGGCATATCAGGCAACCCCAAGCCCAGCTCTAATGGACCTTTTGTAAACTCGCAAAACAAACAGCACCAGGAACACTACACTCAAGTACCCAAACTTTGTCTGTAATATAAATAAAACATGCTGGAGAGATCGACACATGTTGCAAAGGATCCAAACAATCTGGAAAAGACTTCTCATCCATGTGAAGCAGAACTCATATCTGACCCTTTTCAACTGCAACCTTAATAACTGGATTGGAAATCGTAAATTCACTTCCGGTCTTAACTCTATGTCTCTGATGGACAGATGCTGACAGTACGCTAAATAATCCAAAACTAACATAACCCTTAGCTACCTCCTTATTAACACCCCCCCCCTACATAATACAGGTGTCCAATGTACTTGAGGACAAAACTACGTTGGGTTGTATGGCTAGGCTTATAAAAACCCTAGTGGTTGACAGACTAGTACAAATCTATGAACCTAAGAAGGTGCTTTATCTCAGAGTTTACACCCTAAGAAGGTGCAAGAACTTTAACAGAAAACACAGGTGTAACACCTCTGAAGAACTAAAATACCCTGGGTGTCAAAGGATAATTGAAGGTAACAATGGCTGAAATATGGGCTCTGACTGCAAATACCTCAATGTAAGATAAAAAACAAAACAAGAAGAAGAAAGGCACCATCTTTTGACTTAGCTTGTCTGCCTTGCTTCACAGGAATCCCCAGTAGTGTTCTCACGTTCCCCTCGGCAAAAGTTACATCATGTGTCTTGGCCAACCTCCAATCAACCCAAGGCTGTCTCGTTGCCCTGCACTTTGATACCCTGCATCAGTGGAACACTAAAGTGCTTTCAGCTACTTAGAGTTGGGCAGCCATCGTGGTGCAGCGGTTAGCATTGCCGCCTCACAGCAAGAGGTTCTCCGGTTCGATTCTCGGCTGGGGTGCCTTCTGTGCGGAGTCTGCATGTCCTCCCTGTGGTCACGTGGGTTTCCTCCGGGTGCTCCGGTTTCCTCCCACATCCCAAAGACATGCAGTAGGTGGATTGGACACTCTAAATTGGCCCTAGGTGTGCGTGTGTACGTGTATGTGCCTTCTGTGGAAGGTTGGGCGCCGGGCTGGCAACTCAACACCGTAAAACTCCACTGCCAATCATGAGCGATCAGATGATCTGCTGTGGCGACCCCTAACCGGGAAAAGCCGAAAGAAGAAGAAGAAGTGTATGTTAGAGTTGTATTTAATCTGTTCTCCAAACTGAAGACTCTTTCCCCTTTCACTGTACACGTGCACACTACTGGTTCCCCCCCATTTCTCTCTTCATATAGTACTCCTAGGTCAATTACTTAAAACTACCTTCTCTTGGAAAAGTTTACCCATGTACCTGCAGCCCACATTTATTTTGTTTTTTCCTGCAGAAATGGTGGTCCTTTTCACCACTCTGTACTAGATTAGTAGCATAACATTTGTAGTTATTAGGCAAATACTGCACCACACTGACCTGGAATTAACTTAGCTTGGTTTTCCTGTTTTCTTTTAGGCAGCTGGCCTAGTCCAGTTTTTCTGACTCAAAACCTTGCATTACTTTGTGTCTACCCCCCTCCCCCACCTTGAACCTGCACACCTCCCCTCCCACTCCTGCTTAACTACAGACGTATCAAAAAACCTGATGTAGAAAGGCACCATCGTTTGACTTAGGTTTTCTGTCTTGCTTCATAGGAATCCCCAGTAGTGTGCTTGCATGTAAGTACACTTAGTATATTCTACTAAACTGCTACTGCCTTGTTTTCAGCTCCTATCCCCTGTCAACCCTCTGCATCCTTCTAATTTTACACACAGTGCCTTATGCCAGAGCCTCCTTACCTCTGAGCTAGATCTCACCTTCACTGATAACTTACTGCTGGCTTTCTTCCTTCCTTCTCCTCGGCTCTACCCACTCTGTTCGCCCTGTGGGCTCACTCTGCTCCCCTGCCCCCAATTTTCACCCATCCCCACTACTCCTACTTTTATTTCAACTACTCCCTACCCATTCAACACAGCCATCCAGTCAAAACCTTCCCCTCTTTGCCCCTCCTCATTTCACCCACAGTAATTAAATGCATCACTAACTAAAGGCATCACTCTTTCACTACCCCCTCTCACCTCACAGCTCCTCTTTCACTACCTCCTCTCACCTCACCACAGCTTTCCACCCTCCTCTCCTCTCACCCCATCACTCCTCTTTCTCCTCCTCCTCTCTCACCTTACAGCTCCCCTCTCTCCCTCCCTCACTCCTTTCACCCTCTCCTCTCATCACCTCTCTCTCCACTACCCTCACTCTTTCACCACCCCCTCTTTCACTACCTCCTCTCACCTCACAACTCTTCTCTCCAACTACAAATCCTCCCATATTAAACTACCTTTCTCCAACCATGTTTTCCTTACCGTTCATAATACTCTGAACCCCCATCTCCCTCCTACTACTCCTAACAACTTTATTCCATGCCAGCTCCTATACCTCCAATCAACTTCCACTCTCTACTCCTTACCATACTCCCACACAAACCATCTCCTCCCTCACACAAATAATCATTTCTTTTCTATCTCCTCCTCTCTGTTTCAACTCAACCCTCTGACCTTTTTAATCCTAAAATTATTTCCACTACTGCAAAGGCACTTGCTCTTAAACAAATACTTGACCATCCAGAATACCCTAAATCCAAATCAAAACACACTAAAATAACTTCCTTCAATAACCTTCTCTTAGCTGGAGACATTCACTCCAACCCCGGATCTAACCCATCCACAAATAATTAACACCCCCCTTTCTCTAACCTTTCATCCCCCTACAATACTCTTAAATTTTTCACACTCAATGCCCAGAGTCTCAACAACAAAGCACATCAGTTTCAAGCATGGCTAAGTCATAACCAACCTGACACTGTAGCCATCTCTGAAACTGGGCTCAAACCCCACATCTCTGACTCTGAAATCCTACCCTCTGGATTTCACACTCTTAGATGTGACCGCCCAAAGAGAAAAGGTGGAGGTGTTGCATTAATCTATTCCAATCTGCTTACCTTAATTCCCCTACCAAACCCCATTCCTAAATTCACCAATGCAGAACTTACAGTCATTCTATTAAAAATGAACAATCACAAAAGCCTCTGTATCATTGCCCTTTACATCCCACCCGGAAATAACGTCTCAACCCTTGAAGACATACTCCAATGGGCCTCGGCTGAAATTAACCTTGAAACTTACATACTAGGCGATTTAAACATCGATTGGAATAAAATCAACAGTCCCATACCCTCCCTGTCCATTAACCTCTTTAACTTTACTCAAGTAATCCACTCCATCACCAGACCCAATAAAACAAATCCTTGAGGATCCACTCTTGATTGGATCTTAGTCTCCCATCCAAATAAAATTACCAACTCTGGCACCATCCCTGACTCCATTAGTGACCACCTCCCAGCATTTATTTACCGTGCAACCATCTCCCATCCTCACCAACATCAATATAACCTTAGTAAATTTCACCCCAAAACCTTCTCTAACTATCTCAAACAAATGAATTGGAACATTCTAAAAATCCTTCCACTCCATAAAGCCAAAGATCACTTTAATTCTACTTTTCTAGACACTCTAAATTCCCCAGCTCCACCAAGGAAAAAAGAATAAAAACTATAACTGCCCCTTGGCTAACCAAAGAAACAAAGCACATTATGCATCAAAGAGACAAATCCTGGAAGCTTTACCAAAAGAATAAACTTCCCGAAACCCTTCTCCAACATACACAGCTCTGTAACTTTGCAAAAAAAACAAGTCTTCAAAGACAAAAAACCCTACTACACAAAGCTCCAATCAAACCATCCCCAAAACCCTAGGCTTTTTTGAAACTCCATAAACTCACTCCTCAACCCAGGCTCCAAAAATAACCCATGTCCGGACCCAAGTAAATCTGACCTTGAATTAGCCTCACTATTCAACTCTTTCTTTATAGAGACAATATCTAACCTAATAAAAACTTTTCCCAACAACGACCCATCTCTCCTACATTCCACTTCATCTAAGTCCCCAAATAATTTCCCCCCTATGTTTGAGATTAAACCTGTCTCCACAAACTACATACAAAGGCTTCTATCCAAACTTAAACCCTGCTCCAATGCACCTGACAACATCCCCTCTTCCTTTCTCAAGTCTGCTGCCGATGGTATAGCTCTCCCAATTAGTATCCTAATTAATAGATCTATAAAGGAATCATATGTCCCTAAACTCTGGTGTTTTACCTTTATTCTTCCTCTCCACAAGGGAGGCAAAAACACTAATATTTCAAACTTCCACCCTATAGCTCGTCTCTCTCCAATCTCCAAAATCCTAGAAAAAATGCATCCACCTCCAAATTATGCCTTTTCTGACTAAAAAACAACTTCTTACCCCTACCCAACATGGCTTCTGACCAGGACATAGCACAATAACAGCTCTACTCTCATTCTTAGAAACTGTCAATCAAGCAAGAGATTCTGGGAACTTAGTATCCACAGTGCTCCTTGATCTCTCTAAAGCATTCGATACTATTTCCCATAAGCACCTTCTAAGTCATCTATCAAACCTAAATCACTCCCAAAACACACTTTCCAGGTTCTCAAGCTATCTGTCAGATGGATATCAGGCTGTGAAATGGAAAAAAGGCACCTCACCTTTCTTACCCACTCCTACCGGAGTACCACAGGGGTCCATCAATGGATCAATGCTGTTTAATATCTTTATCAATAACTTTCACTCTGCTATTCATAATGTCAAAATCATGCAGTATGCAGATGACTCTACACTTGTCTGCTCTGCATCTAACCTCGCTGAACTCCTATCTAAAACTCAGACTGCCTTCTTAGCTACTGAGATCTGGATGTGCCAAAATCACCTTTCTCTCAATGCTAACAAATCTAAAATACTACTATTCACTCCCTCAAAATCTTTCTCTGTTGATAAAAATTCCTTCCAAGTCCTTAGCCAAAACAACTCTCCGATCGAAATTATTCCCTTTGCCAAACTACTCGGTGTAACTATAGACTAACACCTCAAGTTCGACATCCATATTCAGCAAAATATAAAAAAACCCCACCAAAATCTAGGTATGCTATACAGGAACAACCACATCCTCTCTACTTCTAGCAGGCATACTCTGGCCTCTTCTTACCTCCTTCCCTCTCTTCTGTATGGTGCCCCACTACTAACTAACCTATCCTCTTCCATCACTTCCAAACCTGAAAGCTGTTATAACAAAATTTCTAAATTTGCCACCAAAGCCAAACATTCCATACATCACTGTGTTACCCTCTAATCCCTCAACTGGTTAGAATTCACAAATTACCTGGACTTCCTCCAGCTCACTACAGCACATAGGCTAATATTTAATCCAGCCAAATGCCCAGTTCTAACCAACATCCTTCCCCCATACACCACAAACAGAACTCTCAGATCTGAACACCAAAACTTGATTACTATCCACAAACCTAAACATCCTGCTGGACAACTTCTCCTCTCATTCTCCTTAGGTAAGAAATGGAACTCTCTCCCTTCCACAATAAGGAGAATGTCAAATATAAACAACTTCAAAACACAGCTTTACACCTACCTCTCCTCAAAATGGAAATGTAACTGCATTCTCCCTGCCTAGAACTCTTTAATGAAAGCCCCTGGGAGGGTATTCTCCTGAGTTCCCAAGCACCTTATAGCTGGCTATAACCTTCTATAGCTAATTCCCATACGATCTCTTACACTCTGTAAATATTGTAAATAGCTTTTGACTTTGACTTTAACTGTGTGAATTTGTTAAAATGTATCTGCACAATATTTTTCCAGTATGTGTAATATTGCTCACAGTTTGTACTATCTGATATGTATTTGTAGCTGTACCCTATTTTTATTGGACTGCTATCTTTACTGTAATCTGTTTCATGGAGTTTTCTCCCCGGGCCTCCACTGAAAATGGGATCTCTGGGCCCAGTGGACTTCCCCGGTAATCAAACTGGAAATAAATAAATTAATAAAAGAATGGAAACTGGTTAAACAATGTTGAACAGGAGAGACATAGACTGCCAGAACATTTCCTAAAGAGAATCTCTTTCTCTAACTTTTAAAAGTAGCTCTTCTGTAAGGTCATTTCAAATGAAAGAGCGTGGGGCAGTGCAAGAGTTATTACTACCACAGCAAGGACTGGGTCGTTGTATAAACTACTGCCTATCCCGGGCACAGCCGCTGGGTACATCACACCTTGACGTTTAACACGTAAAAGATGGTGCAGCGGTCAGAATGTTGGTTTTATTACTCAAAATGGAGACAATAATCCAAAGTACATACCTTACTTCATGTCATTAAGGTTTGGAAGAAGATTTAGTAGGAGGGCAGAGGAAGGAAAGAGTTAACTGTAAATTAAACAAAATTTTGTTCTGAACAGTATTTTTATAATATATGACATATAATGCATGCTATAAAGTTAAACTTTTTCTGTTACTTTTGTGTCTCATATGGCTACTAAAGTAAACAGGTGCCTCTAAAAAAAATAATGGAAGGAACCACAAAGCCCTTATATGTCTCAGTCTTCATAAGCCTAATGTATTTGACTCTGTCGTAGTTACTTAAGCAGAAATTTCCTGTAGGTTAACCTTAAAAAGAGACATCTGTGTCTACAGGGTTTATCTTGTTAACAAATACAATAAAAATAATGAAGACATAAAAAATATTACGGCAGTTAGAAAAGCATGGTACACAAGAGAACCAAAACAGGGATGTACACATATAGTCATAGAAAGTTCTAGAAGTGAAAGGACTAATAAAACAGGAAGAGGTGTACCTTATAAATTAAGGAAGGGTAAGAGAAAAGACTTAAGTGAGAGAAAATGCAGGAACACATGCAGTACCTTCCCCATCAGCATACAGATCTACAGGTATTACTCCAGCAGGTGTCAAGTAAGTACAATTTCCTAATGACAAGCTGATACATTAAGATTAATCTCAAAGTCAGACTAACTATTCCTGGCCTGTATCACTAGAAGGTACCTACCACTAACGTAAAGGGTAGATCTGGCTTGGGCATATCCTGCAGAGTTCTGAGCTTCACAGACATACTCCGCTTCATCTGAGCGAGCTACCACAGGTATTCGCAGTACTCTTCCTTGAATTACTGCACTTGGGGAAATGGCGCCGTAGGTTCCTGGAAACATAAGCAAAAAATCAATATCTGCTACATGATGTGCTTCTCTCCCTGAAAAATAAGTACAGCTAAGAAAGCCAATATTCTGTTGTCAGGAGAGTATTCACTTTTGAATGCACAGCTGTAATGAGATAAAATCGAAAAAAAATGGTGCCAGTCTTAATACGATGCAACTCTACATCACCATGAAGTTCTGGGACACCAAATTAAGCTGACCCAGCTCAGCAAAATACAATAAATAAATCAATAAACATGCTGTTGGCTGCTGTGCTCCATTTTTACTGTTCTTAAGTGTGCAAATGTATATATTATATACCCCCACACACACATACACACACATATATGTCTGTGAAAGCCCAAAAACTCAAACATTCTTTTTCTCTTGTTCTTCATCCTGCCAGCTGCTTTGAGATCGCAGTAGAGCGGGCTTGGAAATTTGCCCTTTCCTTGCTGTTGTGCAATGCTGGAGTTAGAATATGTTGTTTGCAGAGTATACAGTGGGGCTTGTCCTCCTACAAAATTAGTGTTATTTGTTTTTATCGTTTTAGAGTTGATCTAAAGAGACTGATGCTTTTGTATTCGCTCTTCAGAACATTTAATGTTTGATGATAAAAACATATATATATATATATATATATATATATATATATATATATATATATATATATATATATATATATATATATATATGGGTCTACTGTACTTCATCGAAGAAACACTTCTCTGAAAAAGACCAGCAGACCCACACTTATGTGAAAGAGCACTTAACCGAAAGTGCACTTTCGCGATGAACAGTTCAACGGACCATTAAGGAACACCAAAACAATGTTTTTGCAGCCCCCCTGCACCTCCACACACCCCCTACTCTGAGATCACACTACAGTGGGGAAATAGGTAAGTTCCCTTTTCCCCACTCTAGTGTGCTTCGGTGCCTCAGTGTTCCTTAACGGTTCATTGAACCGTTCTTCGCAAAAGTGCACTTTCTCGTAAGTGTGGGTCTACTTCTCTTTTTTGAAGTGATGTACTTTCGATGAAGAGAAGTAGACCCATATATATATATATATATATATATATATATATATATATATATATACATATACACACACACACTACACACAAACACACACATATATAAATATATATATATATATATACACACACACACACACACTATATATATATATATATATATATATATATATATATATATATATACATAATACACATATAATATACTTACAGGTGTGTGTGTGTGTGTGTGTGTGTGAGACGGATTAACTTGTTTTCCAATATTCTCTGCTGTAACTAGCATCAAAAGCAACTGGTACAAAAGTTTTTGTGAGGCTGCTTCAACAGAAACAGCACAGTTAGGATGTGGCAAAGATTTACAAAAGCTTTTCATTTTCCATGAACATCTAACTGTGCAACAGTTTGATCATGCATTTAATGGATGTAAATCACTGTCATTGTTTTCTGGCAGCTGACTCAACCACAAAAACAAGTGCATATAAACCCTGCAGACTGGGTCTTTAATGTACAAGGCGCACAAGCAGGGTTATGTTCAGTGAATCATTACGGAACTCAACATTTTATTATAGTATTTTATCACAAAGCACAAAACAGACAAAATTCAAAATAAGGAAATGTTAAATAAAAGTTAGGGGAAAACGGCTAAAAATTACACAGTAAATAAAATGTATTAATACATACAGGAATAAAAACATACGGCACGGAGTTGTTCCATCATTTCCTTGTTCTGCCTCTCTCTGGGTTATTGGTACATAAAATATAAAGTCTAAAAACTACCACAGGAATGGAACGATAGGCTTCTTAAGATCCTCACAGATCAATAATGTAGTAGGTACCTATGAACCTAAAAGAAACTCAGCATCCCAAAAGCATGACAGAGCATTCAATATGAAAATATTGGGCCATATTAACATAGAAAGAAGTGAAGAGATGAACTTTTCGTTTGTAGCATTACTCACTGCAAAGCACACCATGCTAATAAGTATGACAGTCCTGTGAATTATAAAAACGTTATTAATGCAGCCTATAAGCTTTAATTTTTACAAATATCAACATTTTATTATAGAATGAAAATTTAATTTTAAACTGAGATTTACAGTAAACACATGCAGATTGTTATGTTGATTGACAGAAAGTCTGGTCCTCAAACCTTCTAAATGGACATGCCGCTGGATGCCGTTGAATTATATTTAGCATATCTACTCTACCAAGACTGAGGTCTGCATTTAGTATCTCCACTATACCAGTGTTACTCAGACAGGCCAGACCATCCAGACTCATCTCAGTAAAGTCAATGACTGATAACTAGAAAAGGGTTCAAAAATCTTGTGGGTTTTTTCTGTAAGTTGTTCACAGACATTTGACAAGCAAACTCAAAAACTCTGCTACCAACAAAAGACATTAAGCAAACAGGCTATAAAGCTAAGAGCAAATCATTAATTGAGAAGTGGAAAATCACTATGGATACCTAAAACTGACTTTTACTTAGTTCATACAAACTACGCTACACTCAACTCTTTATTTAAGAATATCGGTATTAGTACTGAGTAACGTACGTTTCCACTCCAGTGTTGGCTGTGGTGTTCCACTGACGGTACAATGGAATTCAGCAGATTGTCCTTGCTGTACTCTCACGACTGGAGGACTGATGTTAACTGTTGGTGGGACTCCAGCGCCAGCTATGGTAAAGGGGAACAAGTGTCAGTTACATTTACTACATATGGATGATCAGAAGATGAAGCAGCGACAGGAACTACCCCATAAAACAGAATAACACTAGAAAACTGAATTAGACCCGAGAATGTCCCTCCATAACTGCAAAAAAATGCACAGGCAGTGTGACATCTTTAAACTTAGCTTGTGTGCATAACTTATTCAAGTTAATGAATGGTATAAATACTCTTAAACCAAGGTTACACAGTGCAGTGTACTTTATTCTGTTTATAAAAAGCAGTAATACAATGTTACCTTAAGTGCTATCCTTATTTTATCATGCTGACAGTTTGCCACACTATCCCTTACAAAACACCAATTTTTGTGGTTGATAAAAATTTGTCCCAAAAAAAAAAAAAAAAAAAAAAATATATATATATATATATATATATATATATATATATATATATATATATAAATAACAATTGATAATAAATATATTACAAAATGAATTATGCTGGGTTTACAGAAAACTTCATATAAACTTACCGCTTATGAAAAGGTCTACAGTGTCAATTACTAGGCTTACTTTCCTCTCTGCATGATATTACTAGGCTTACATTCCTCTCTGCATGATATCCTCATAATCAGACTAGAAACCACAACTTCTCCCATATTACAGCCAATAGAAAGCCAAGTGACTTCCTTCTACTAAGCCTAAATATTAGAAGTATATCCAACAAAGTGCATGAACTCCATGCCACCATAGACTTGTACTCCCCAGATATAGTCATCCTGACAGAAACCTGGCTAAAACCTCACATTACCAGTGAGCAAATCCTCCCTACAGAGTACGACATACCAACAGTAGACCAGCTAAACAAAAAAGGAGGTGGTGGAGCTATAATATTTAAACAGCATCTAAACATCCAGATCTTAAAATCATCAGCTCCACAAATAGGCAGTGAAGAAATAATATATACCAACCTCAAAATTAACCAAAACAAAACCATCAACATAATTGGATGCTACTTCCCACCTGGCCAAAACATCCCTCCACTAGAAAACCTCCTCAGCTGGTATACCCACCATCTCCCCCAAGAAACTATCATCTTAGGTGATTTCAATATTGACTGGCAATCCTGTTCTGGCAACAATCCAACCCATCATGTACACCTTCATGGCTTCACCCAACTAGTCCAGTCACCAACCAGGATAAATAAAAACTCCAGCAAGCACACTACCCTGGATTGGATACTAGTCAGTAAGAGCCCCCAGTCATATATAACAGGCTGCTTATCAGATAGCCTCAGTGATCACTCCCCAACATTCCTACTCAAAAATACCTATACCAAGCTAAACCTGTCATCTACCGTCAAATACGTAAAAAAATAAACTTTAACCCACTCACATTCATCTCATCCCTCAAAGAATGTAACTGGCATTCTCTAAAGTACCTCAGTCTAGATGACGCAGTTGAATTTTTTAATACTACCTTCCTAAACATCCTTAATTACCATGCCCCCATAAGATTTTCCAGAACCAAAGCACAACCCTTCCCATGGCTACAGAAAACCACTAAGTCAGAAATGAAAAACAGGGATAAAGCCTGGGATCACTGGCACAAAACCAAAACCCCCTCAGCTAGACAGAAATTCCTAGAACTATGCAATAGAGTCAAAAAGCTAATAAAACAGGACAAATTCCAATACTACCAGTCTGCCCTAGACTCCTCACAACACAGCCCCAAACAATTCTGGTCCTCCATAAACTCCATCCTCCACCCAGGTAAAATCAGTACCACTCCTCCTAACATCCCTCACTCCTCAAAAAATATTGCTACCTCATTCAACACACACTTCACCCAAACCATACTATCACTAGCTAAACAACACAACCCCCCTCCCCCTCCAACCCACACCTTCAACTAGTAATCTCCCCACTGCCTTCTCTTTTTCTCCTGTACTACCTCCAACATAAAAAAAACTCTTAACTAAACTTACACCCACCAAAATAGCAGCAGACAACCTCCCAAGTGAATACATACAAATTGCAGCTGATGCTCTGGCCTACCCAGTATCCATCTTGATTAACTGATCTCTGTCAGAAAGTTACGTTCCCACACTGTGGAAAGTATCACATAAAATTCCCCTCCACAAAGGCGGACCCTCCGCAGAACTAACCAATTACTGCCCCATAGCTATTCTCTCTCCACTCTCCAAAATACTAGAGAGATGCATACACTCTCAGGTCTCAGACTACCTCCTTACTAACAACCTCCTTTCCAGTACTCAGCATGGTTCCCAACCAAACCATAGCACCACCACTGCCTTACTCTCCTTTACTAACACTATTCTTCAGCATAAAAACAGAGGCTATCTCTCCTCTGCTACTTTCCTAGACCTATCTAAAGGATTTGACATGGTCCCACACAAACAACTTATCTCTGTCCTCAATAACCTATCCTTCTCACAATCAGTCACCAATTGGTTTCATAGTTACCTGTCTGACCGCCAACAATCCGTTGTATGGCAGAATGACATATCTCCCCAACTACCTGTCTCCATAGGGGTTCCCCAAGGATCCATCCTTGGACCCCTACTCTTCTCTGTTTACACCAATAATCTAGCCTCTGCCACAAAACATGGCACACTCATACAATACGCAGATGACTCGACCATCATCTGCTCAGTCCAGTCCCTACCCAAACTGCAAAGTCACACAGGAAGCCTTTTCCTCTGTTGAAACATGGTTATCCGATGCCCAATTCATACTCAACCCAAACAAAACTAAACTACTCATCTTCCAACCCACCAAACATACTCAAAACAACTCTCACTTTAACATCACAGCAAAAGACAACACCACTATATACCCAACTGAACACACCAAATTGCTAGGAGTGGAAATAGACAATAAACTAAAATTTGACATTCACATATCCATGACCATAAAAAAAGTCCACAAAAAACTAGGAGCATTATACAGAAATAAGCAATTTCTCACCAAAGCAGCAAAGATTTTAATAGCAAATTCCCACCTTATCTCCACCCTACTTTATGCCTCTCCAATATATACCAACCTAAGGCAATGTGATCTAAACAAGCTAGAGACTTGCTACAACAAAATTGCCAAATTCGTCACAGGGGCATCCTACTGTAGTCACCAGTGTCTCTCACTTGCTGAACTGGGCTGGCTTGAACTCCCTCACCTCCTTCAGTGGTATCAACTCTCACTCACCCACAAACTAGTAAACCATCCACTAAATGCCCCATCCCTCCAGAAGCTACTCCAGCCCTATCGCACCACCAGACCACTAAGATCCAGCAACAAAAATCACTTGCAGATCACTAAAGCCAATAACTCTGCTGGTGAAGCACTATTCTCTTGTGCCATAGCCAAATTATGGAACTCACTCCCACCCACAATTACCTCCGTACCATCATGCACCCACTTCAAAACTTTACTAAAAGCACCTAAAAACATGCTGGCTATGCCCTTGCAACTCCCACTCTAATATCATCCACCCCATCCAACCACTACCTTTCTTTCCACTCCACTAACTACCTTGATTATAGCAAGCTCAGATGCTCATAAGCCTAGAACTTATTATACAGCAGGAACTTCTCATTGTAACATTTGTTAATGTCTGTTATGTACTTCACAGATAAAGATTCTAGTTGTCTACTGATGTACTATGTTCTTCATCTGTAAATATGTTGTAAGTAATTGCTATGTTAAATTGTTAATCGCTATGTAATCCAATGTAACTACTGTCTGTTTATTTTACTGTGGAGCTTTTCTACCCGGGCCTCCACTGAAAATCGACCTATGTCCAGTCGGACACTCCCAGTCAACAAATTTAAATAAATAAATAAATAAATATTTTTTTTCCTTTGTCTTTTGTTTGTTTTAAAATGTGAATTATGTCTATATCAAATAGTTCAAAGAAACAGCCTACAGAGAAGCCACATATTAACACAAGAACCAGAATTACGGCACTAGGGATACCAAAACAGCTGGAATGTCAGAGTGTGTACAACCGGCTCTCATAGCCACCTGAATAATGACCCTCACACCTGTATTATGGGGAATTCCCCACCATGAAAACACAAACTGGTTCAAGTACAGAAGAGGAAGGCTTGGGCCATCATGTGCCATGGCAAGCAAAAAAAGAAGAAGAAGAAGAAAGAGGAATAATGATTCTGCTAATGTACACTACACTTTTTTTAAAAAATAACATAAATAACTAATAACTACACACATATTAATTATAGTTTATAGTAGGTTACTAGCTATCTGCCAGCAAGGCATTAAAGCCCAACAAGGTTCCCTGGCTTATGCCACTCAAGAAAGTTAATTTCCTGTGCCTCTGTCGAGCAGGGCCACAGAAGTGATCCCCTGAGGTGAATTCCCTATCTCCCATCCAATCAAGAGTTTTCTTGAAGAGTGCTAATGAGGAGCTTTGTTTGATATAGATAGGTAGTCTGTTCCAGAGTATGGGAAGTCTCTGGGACAGGAATCTATCCCTCCAGCATGTCCTGTTTATTGTGGTGACAAGGTTTCGGTCCCTAGAGCATGTAGCTCGGAGGGATTGGGATGTCTTTAGGTGGAGCATGTCCAACAGTTCTGGGTTTGACATAGCTTTATATGTTAGGCAGAGATACGGTGGAGTAGGCGATATGCTACAGAGTAAAGCTGGAGTTTTTTTGAGACGGTCAGTGTAGGGCATCTGTTTGAGGCCAGTAATCCTCTTTGTGAGGTACTTCTGTGGCCTTTCCAACTTCTGCAGATGTCTTGTGAGGTACATTCCAAAAGGGGCATTGTACTCTATAATGGGTTTAATGAGTGCCAAGTAGAGGGGAACAATGACCTCTTTTTTCCTGGATGAGAAACCTTTTGTGATGAGGTGTGCCACATAGAAGAATTTCCTGACTACTGTGGCGATGTGATTATCAAAGGAGAGACTACTGTCCACCTGGGTCCCAAGGTCTCTTATCACACATTATGCATTAAGTAGACTGCCGTTTATGTGGTAGTACATGGGTACAGAGTTTTTACCAAAGGGGATGACATGCACTTTTTGGCATTGAGCTTGAGGTCATGAAGGTCTGTAGAACAAAATTAATTATGCACACTGCAGGACTTTAGGACACTACAGGAAGAAAAGCAAACATACATAAAGCATAAAGAGTAATGCAATTACGTAAGGGTACACTAAAGGGCAGCACTACCAAATGAGGCACAACATCTGGAATAAACTTCTGTACTTTCTCACTTAATAAAGTGTGTGCTGAGGGACTTGGGGCACAGGTATCTGCTGTGTTGTATGACTAAAGTAAGCCTGAGAAGCAGTACTGTTCCTGTAGTGTGAATTTAATAACATCAGTAAATGGCCTACCTTCTTACTGATGACAAATGCACTATTACAGTATGCTAAACCATAAAGATAAGGTATATTTAAAAACTGCATTCTATCCCTAATGGAGAAATATAGGTCTGGTTAAGTCTCTGTGTTAAGGGAAAAGATCCGTTTGGCCGTTTATTTCTTTATTTCTTTATCTGACATTTGTTAACTGGGTTGGTCTGACTGGGCAAAGCCCTTTTTCAGCAGAGACCCGAGGATAAAAGCTCCAATATTATATTTCTAAACATTAATTAACATAGTTGTTTAAGTATAAATAAAATAAAACAATGTATAACTAAGGTTAACTGTACATAACTAGAATCAGTTTTACATAAGAAACACATTTAATAAAAATAAGCGTACAATTAAATCAGAGATTTATCATCAGGGAAAAACAGGCAAATGGGTATATACATAAATGTTTATAAATAACAAAGTATGATCAGTTATAACTGCATTAAGGAAGAAAAACTGAAGTGAGAATATGAAGTAAGAGAATATTAAAGTATATATTCATAGCTAGTATGGAGTAAAAGAGAAACAGAAGAAACAGTACATGGAGTAAAAGGCGGATAGAAAAGAGACTAGGTAGGAAGGTAGTAAAAGGAGTAGTAAGGTAGTAGCAAAATCGGACAGCATTCTGTCAAGAAAATGGTTTTATAAGAAGTGACTAAAACTTGCAAAGGAAGGTTTAAAAAAGACAATCTATCCCAGAGTTTAAATCCTAAGATTAAATTATAACATGATGATCTATCCCAGAGTTTAAGTCAAGGATAATGTTGAAGGCCTGTTACTCAACAAGTTTGCAGATGACTGTAAACTAGGAGCTATCACTGATTCCCCCCACAACACAAACATCCTACAAGAGGGTCTGACACAAACAAATGATTGGTGTGAGAGCCATGGATTAAAACTCAACATGTAGAAATGCATTATAGTGCCTTTTGAAAAGTTGTTTTCCCACAGTAATTACTCCAATGAGAAAACACCTCTAAGAGTTGACCTGGTAGTTAGGGATTTGGGAACATACGCTGATAGTAATTTGGCCTTCGACCAACATGTAGCCAAGACAGTAAAAAAATAATTCTATGTTGCCCAACTCATAAGCAAGGGTATGTCATCCGGGTCCAAAGAAGTTATAGTACCACTCTACTCAGCCCTTATTAAACCCATTATTGAATCCAGTGCTTCCTTTGGCAGGTACCTAACCAGTCACCTGCAACAGCTGGAACATCCTCAAAGGGTTCTCATCGGGGGAACCTACAGTATGAATTCTCTGTCCCACAATAACTGCCTTACAGGTTACTAAAAGGTGATCTTTACCTGGCACATGAGGCATCCCCAGGCCCAGGTCTGATGGACCTCTTGCAAATTCATAAAACAAACAGCACCAGGAACACTAGACCGAAGTACCTGAACTTTGCCTATAATATACAATAAAACATGCTGGAGAGATTGATACATGTTACAAAGGATCCAAACACTCTGGAACAGATTTCCCATGCATGTGAAGCAGAATTCATCTCTGCCCTTTTCAAGTGCAACTGTAATCACTGGATTGGAAATTGTAAATCCACTTCAAGTCTGACCCCAACTTCTTTGACGGAAAGAGGCTGACAGTAAGCTAAATAATCCCAAACTAACATACTCCCCACATAACCCTTAGCTACCTTCTTACTAACATACCCCCCCAATAACCCTTAGTTACCTTCTTACTAACATACCCCCCACATAACCTTTAGCAACCTACTTACTAACACCCCCACACAATCCTTAGCTACCTTCTTACTAACACCCCCCCACCATACAGGTGTCCAATGTACTTGAGGACAAAACTGGGTTGGGTTCTATGGCTATGCTTATATAAAAACCTAGTGGTTGATAGCCTTGTACAAACCTATAAATCTAAGAGGGTGCACTATCCCAGAGTTTAAATCCTAAGAAGGTGCCCTGTCTCAGAGTTTAAACCCTAAGAGGGTGCAAGATCTTTTAACAGAAAACACAGGTGTAACACCTCTGAAGAACTAACATACCCTGGCTGTCAAAGGATAATTGAAGGTAAAAATGGCTGTTAAATGGGCTCTGACTACAAACAGCTCAACCTAAGATTAAAAAAAAACAAAACAAACAAAAAAAATGGGAACTGGTTAAACAATCCCTAACAGGAAAGATAAAGACCACCAGAACATTTCCTAAAGAGAATCTTTTCCTCTAATTTTTAAAAGTTGCTCTTTTATAAGGTCATTTCAAATGAAAGAGCGTGGGGCAGTGCAAGAGTTATTACTACCACAGCAAGGACTGGGTCATTGTATAAACTACTTCCTGTCCAGGGCACAGCTGCTGGGTCCATCACACCATGATGTTGAACAAGTAAAAGAAGAACTGGTGGAGGTCAGCACTTTGGCTTTATTACTCGAAACGGAGACAATAATGGAAGGAAACACGTAGTCCTTATATGTGTCACTCTTTATAAGCCTATTGTATTTGACTCTGTAGTAGTTACTTAAGCAGAAAAATTCCTGTGGGTTAACTTTAAAAAGAGGCACTTGTGTGTACAAGATTTATCTTGTTCACAAGTATAATAAAAATAATTAAGGCATAAAAATATTACGGCAGTTAGAGAAGTATGGTACACAGAAATCCAAAACAGAGATTTACATGTAAAGTCATAGAAAGTTCTAGTAGTGAAAAGGTTAGTAAAACAGGAAGAGGTGTAATCTTATAAATTAAGAAAGGGTAAGAGAAAAGACGTAAGTAAGAGAAAATGCAGAAGCACATGTAGTACCTTCCCCGACAACCTACAGAACTAGAGGTATTTTCCAGCAGGTGCCAGATACGTACAATGTATTCAAGACAAGCTGATATATTAAGATTAATCTCAAAGTCACAATAACTATTCCTGGCCTGTATCACTAGGAGATACCTACCACTGATGTAAAGAGTAGAGCTGGCTTGGGCATGTCCTGCAGAGTTCTGAGCTTCACAGATATACTCCGCTTCATCTGAGTGATCCACCACAGGTATCCGCAGTACTCCTCTTTGAATTACTGCACTTGGAGAAATGGCGCCGTAGGTTCCTGGAAAAATAAGCAAAACAGCAATAACTGCTACATGATGTGCTTCTCTTCCTGAAAAATAAAAACAGCTAAGAAAGCCAATATTATGTTGTCAGGAGAGCATTCATTATTCAATACATAGCTATAATGAGATAAAACAAAAAAAATTGGTGTCACTCTTAAGAGGATGTGTTCTACATCAGCATGAATTTCTGGGACACCAAATTAAGATGAACCTACCCAGCAAACATGCAATAAGTAAATCAATAAACATGCTTTTAGCCACTGTGCTCCATTTTAATTGTTCTTAAGTGTGTATATACACACAGACACACATGTGTATGTGTATGGATATCCTGGTGTAGGTTGAATTTTACTTTCATTGACATATGCATACAGTCAACATATGTAAGTGATACTCGTCTAGCTGATGTGATGGCTACTAGAAACAAAGTCTCCCAAGACAGAAATTTCAGCGGACACAAATGAGCAGGTTCAAAGGGCGGTGAAGTTAGCTTGGACAAGACAAAGTTCAGATCCCAGGAAGCTACTGGTTCCTGAAGGGGGGGGGTCTCAGCAAAGTAGCATCTTTAAGGAAGGTTTTACACAATCTGTGTAACATCAGGTTAGACTCATGCAGACTCAAATGAAAATTAGATATCGCTGCCAATTGGACCTTAATTGTGGCAGCAGCAGATCCCTGATGGAAAAGTTCAGACAAAAATTCTAAAACTATTGGGATGGATGCAGTGTAAGGATCTATATTCCTTTCTTCAGCCCGGATAGAAAACCTTCTCCATTTGCTAGTGTATAACTTCCCAGTGGAAGGTTTATGTGAAGACGTGAGTATGTGGGTCACAGCAGGTGAAAAATCATGAAGCCTAACTAGGGATGGAATTGGAGCAGCCACACTGTCAAATTGAGGGTGTGGAGGCTGGGGTGAAGGGAGCCTGACATGTGTGTCAAGAGGTCTGGCACTGGATTCCGAGTCCAGGGATCATCTAGTAGATGAGGCCTGAGAAAGGGGAACCAAATCTGACAAGGCCAGTATGGAGTGATGAGAATCATTTTGCTTCCTAACAGCTTCGCTTTCTGAATCACCCTGGATATGAGAGGAAAAGGAGGGAAAGCATAAAGGAGTCCCAGGGGCCAATTGTGAATAACTGCATCTCTCGGTGACTCCCCCGGAGGGGGGGGGGGTAAGGAAAAAAAATAGCTGCTGCATTTGGAGTTGATTGGACTGGCGAAGAGATAGCAGCAATACTGCCCCTATTTGCGGAAGATCTGTTCTGCTTCTTCCTGATTCAGAGACCACTAGTGAGGCATTAAGATTGCCCGGCTGAGTTTGTCGGCTATCACATTGGTTGTCCCTGGGATGTGAACTGCCACCAGAAAGCCATGGGAAGGTATCACCCTCTTCCAAACAGGAATTGTCTCTCGACAAAGAGGGTAAGATCTGGTTCCACCTTGTTTGTTGAGATACCATACCACCGACATATTGTCTGACTGGATTGCTATCATGCCTACAGAGAGAGAGTCGTGAAGTGCTTGCAACACTAGAAGTACTGCTCTCATCTCTAGGACATTGATATGCAGGTGAACCTCATGATCTTGCCATGTGCCTTGGACAGTCCTGCCTAGATAATGTCCCCCCACCCTATCTGGGAGGCATCCGTGGTCACAGTAGTAACGGGTTGGTGAGGAAGGAATGTGGTGCCAGCTGTGAGTTGGTCAGGTTGAATCCACCAACGAAGATGTTCGTGTCTCTGCTGTCGAGACAGAGAGAGTAGGTGCTGAGACAGAGGTCGAGGCCTGAAGGGGAAGAGTGTCAGTACCCTTGTGTGGAGCTGATGAGTGAGACAGCACACTCCTCATTATCTCGAAAGCAAATCTCTCCGGCTCCGAAGACCGCCTCGACTCCAAGGAAACGGAGGAAGTCATCGGCTCCAGAGTGACCGGCTCCAAGACAGATGTAGGATCCGAGCTCACCCTAGCCGATGCACCGAGTGGGAGACTTGGAACCGAGGAGGCTCTGGTCCAAGTGTCTCTGTCGGGACCGACCGGTGAGCTTCAGCTCCTAGATACCACGGACGGCGCCAAAGGTGTCGTAGAGGAAATCAGCTCTGAGAGAGCCTCAAGGGGAGCTGGAATCGAGGGTTCCACAACAAGTGATACCGAACACTCTGGCTCCGAAGGCCTGACACAGCTCGGAGGAGGAACCACAATGGGGGTGGACTCAGGTGGCTCCAGAACTGACTGGGTCAGAGCCAACAACAATTTTGGCAAAGCAGACAACTTCAGGAGTCTGAGCACTACTCTCTCCACATCTTCCTCTGACATGCTCGTGGAGGATCTGGATGACAGGGTAGGTGATCTGGATCTTTGCAGAATTGGAGATCTTAAGGTTGGCGACCAGCAAAGGATCTCTGGACCAGCTCTGATGTAGTTTTTCAGTAGTCAGCTCTGAAAGGCTTGGAGCCGAAACTGAAGTGCCAATATCTACAAGCTCGACTGGCTCTGAGGACAGTGAAGCCGAGGAGACAGAAATCTTATCCAGTTTTGATTGTTTTTGAGGAGGTTCTGATACACTAGTTGGCACCGGAGAATGCCTTTTGGCCGACTTAACCTTTTCTTTTTTGGAAGAATGTGATTTTGAAGAGGAGGTAGAACTCGCTAAGTCTTCCTCGAAGGAAGGCTTAAGCAGGCCTTTTAAAATTAACTTGTTCTTCCACTCCTGGAGAACTCTGTTGCTGAAGGAATGGCAGAACAAACAAGTTTCCTGCAAATGAATGGCTCTGAGACAATATACACAATTACTATGGCCATCCGTAATTGACATCGTCTGGGAACACTTTACACATTTTTTGAAACCCGAAGATTTGTGGTCCTTAGACTCTTTAGCCATAATAGCTAGCTAAGGAAGTAAGCAGGAACACACAGGCACAATGAGGACTAGGTCCTCTAACTTAAGCAGACCTAGCTTAATAGGCTAAGTCGTAAAAAGAAAAGGCCAGAAACTAGTAACAGGCAAGGAAATATCAAACAACACTGCACACAAGCTATATTTCTAACTTTCTAAATTTCTAACTTTCTAAATAGAAATCCAAGGCCCCAAAAGGTGGACCACAGAGAAAACTCTGTAAAAATCAGCAAACACTGCACACAATATAATAGTAAATATAAGCGTGAAAACGCAATGTTAATTAGAATCTAGCACACAGGATACCAAAAAGAAGAACAACAAGGCCAACGGCCAACTAGTTCTCGACAAACTAACTAAAATGAATGATAAAAACACTCCAAAAAGTCAGAAAACACTCTTAACACTACTAACCTCTATCTAGACAAGGATAATTCACTATAGCAAACAGTAAAGTGATAATAATAGAAAAAGTTTTCAACTTAGTCACGGCCAAGAAAGAAGCATTTCTGGACTCGTAGACGTGGCAAACGAGATCTGGAGATTGTACTAGTGCACTATGGGATACCTACCTAGCCACGAGCCAACTATTTACTTATTTACATTTGTTGACCAGCAGAGTCCGACTGGACACAGGTCCGTTTTCAGCTGAGGCCCGGGGAGAAAAGCTCCACATTAAGAATTACTTACATTATACAGTTAAAAAACACAGCATTTAAAATATAGACATTCGTCCAGCTGAGGACATAAGACAAGAATAAAACATAGATGTAAAACAGCTGTAGAACACAGTACAATTTTAAAATATGGTGAGAGATACTAAACATGGTTACAAATGTAGTTGACTACAACTAAGAGACTTTGAGCTTTGTAATAGGTCAAGACCTGAACCCATATGTAAGAATAAAGGCAAGATAGGACTACAGAACATTAACAGGTTTAGCATCAGCATTAATTTTCGGCAGGGTATGAAGTCTAAAATGCACACCTCCCAACCTGTCACAGTAAGAAATCTGGACAAAGCCATAAGGGACAACTGTCCCTACAAACCCAGAAAGTTGACAGAATAACAGGTTTAGCATTAGCATGGATATTCTGAAGGGTACGAAGTAAAAAACACAACAAATACATTTTTTTTCACACATGCAATAAAGTTTAATTATAGCTGCACTGGTGTGTCTGTTGCTTAGCTATGCTTAGCCCAGTTGAAACAGCAATATAAGTTAAATAGCAGTAGACATCCAACATAAGCATAAGTCCAATAGTGTAGCAGTTAGAGTGTACACCTTGCATGTAGTTATTCACGGTTTGAGCCTCACCAAAGCCATTTCCATTTTGTATGTGTAAACATTACAATTTTAATTCATTTGTATATTTATGTAGGAAGTAACTTACATTTCTCAACCAGATTAATGTATTAGGCCCAGATGTGAGGTGGCAGTGTAATAAAGTAGTGAAATCCCCATATAAACACAAGTGCCCCATACAGTATAGTCACACAAGAATAAATGTAATTACAGCACACTGGGGGATGTCAGGGAAGGCAAACAAATGTATATTATGTAATGAATGATGAATCAATTCCATACAGGTGGTAGTCCAATAAAAATAAAACATAAGCAATGCTAAGCATTGCACAGCTATACTAACTGGGTGCAAGCATTGTGTACATATGAATGCTAAGCAATGAGCAGCCCAGCTAAGAGGATTTGCCCAGTGGTAAGCAATGCTGAACCTGCTCCTTTAAGCACTGCCAACCTCAGCTAAGCTCAACATATTCAAAACCATCCAATCACAGCAAAGGGTGGGAAACTGGCCGTACTTAAACTCCGCAGGTGGGAATACAGCTCATAACTGGTTGTAGCTCCCCACTGTAGGCAATATGGCAGGTGTTGGAGAGGGCATGCACTTTCGGGCGTAGCGCTGGGGCATACAGGAGTCCAAGGTCATGGCAGGACTCCTGGTAAAAAATGACTTGACACTGCTGCAAGACCAGTATCAGGGCTCCCAATATAGAGCAGAAGCCTGGGAAAGTCTCACCCGTGATCTCACCAGTGCCACTGCTATTCCTTGGACTGATGAGCAGGTTCGGCATCAATATACCGACTTGAAACGGAGGAAGAGGGAGCTCTTGGAGCAGTGGGTCCAAGAAGCAAGACAGAGGGGTGATGTCTCAGCAGTGTGTAAGTATTCATAGCAATAACGGTTTACCGAAGTCCAGCCTGTGTACGTGATGGATAGGTATGCCTAAATGTTTCTCTATTTTCATTACAGCTCCAGCTGAGCGGGCTGCGAACCAGGAAGCCCATGCCAGTAGGTTGCAAAGGCTGTGTTGTGAGGCTGGTGAGTAAAAATCATGCTTGTAGTAATTATACCAAACAAATATAAAGGAGTAGAATGTCACCTGGCAGAATAAAAAATGTGTATGGTTTGTACTGAATAAACCAGACAATAGGACAGTAATAGTCCCATACGGGTCATATTTAAATAAAACTGTAACTGCCTGGCAATAAAGTTCTA
Source organism: Protopterus annectens (assembly GCF_019279795.1). Taxonomy (NCBI): domain Eukaryota; kingdom Metazoa; phylum Chordata; order Ceratodontiformes; family Protopteridae; genus Protopterus; species Protopterus annectens. Next base: position 1,796,846,968 of record NC_056729.1, on the reverse strand, counting down.
AATCCTGGACTGGTTGTGTTTACTATGATATTGTATGGCATGAAATGTTGCATTTACCAAGATATGATATCTGAATAGTAATGTTGTGTTAACCACTGTTTCCCACACGTTGCTACATAAAAAAATATGTCTAGGAATGTCTGTATAAGAATGTTGTAAATACAAGGTCAGACTGTACAACTAAGTGAGACTTAGAAAGAAAACATTAAAGAAGGACACAGTAGTTTCTCAATAGCTCACTCTGATGAAACACAAATGGTTGTATTTTTAGCAGACACAGTCGTAGTTCTAATCCCAGGAGTGGTAGTAAGCTGTATGCATAATTTCAACTAGGATTTTGTGAATATGTGTAGAAACAGTCAGGCAGTGTTAACAAATATTCCCCCCACAGGTCTTCCAGGCAAGAGAAAGTACAGTTGTGTACACTTACCATAAATGTAGATGTTCGAGTGTATTCACTGTTGCAGTCATTACATTTGGGTAATCCTGCTGGCAGCTTGCCCTCAGTCGGCCTGAATTCCAAAGTCTTGGGTCCTGCATCGGTTGCTGTCACCCCTTCCCTGACGTCAGGTTGTCAGGGGTATAAAAGATGCAGCCGACGCCATTTTCTTCAGTTTTTCTTGCCCCAGATGTCAGGTGCCCCCAAAAGGGTAGGCTAGGTATATAAAACATACATGCACCAAAATAAACTTTACCTTCATCTACAACCAAAGGAAACCACGCACACCACAAACCCAGTTTTACATAGAACTATCACAACTGCAAAACAAACACATAAACACACAAAGACATACTCGGAGGCACTGATCAAAAATCTACCAAAACTACAGAGGCCTCCAAAGCAGACACCCAAGCAACTGCCACCTCAAGACATAAGACATGCAACACATAGTTCTCAAAGTCAGTGTGCTAAACAGTCACAGCCCTTAAGGCCAAACACAATGCCAGACACACTTGTTATAGGTGACTCCATAGTCAGACACACTGACGTCCCACTCACCAGACTGAACAAGGAAAAGATCACAGTAAGCTGCCTGTCAGGCGCTAGAATCCGCCACATAACACAAGCACTCAGGTCACTCCACAGCAAGTACAAGTATGACTCAGTCATTGTCCATGCCGGTGTGAACGACCTGAGATGTACCTCCCTGGACTACATGAAAAGAGACATAGAGGAGCTCTCAGATTATGTAGCCCAGGCGGTATGACCCTGACCCTGAGCAGTATCCTACCCTCACCAAGAATGATGCCACAATACAGAGACAAAATGATCAGCTTTAATAATTGGCTTAATTACTGGTGTCATTCTAAGGGGATCCAATGTCTGTCTGCCTGGGATGACATGCTTGACAAGCCACGCTGCTTCAAGGGACGGCTTGCACCTGTCACCCTGGGCTTCCGGATATTGGCAAAGGCTCTTGCCACCCCATAGTGCCTTTTTAGGCAAGGCTCAAATGATAAACCTACCACCCTAGAAAACAAAATGGAGAAAAACTAAGGGTAATACTGCTCAATGCCAGAAGTCTAAACCTCAAGATGCACGCCCTCGAAGCCCTCCTCAGTATGGAGAACATCGATGTCTGTGCTGTGACTGAAACCTGGTTCAAGGCTTCTGAGAGCACCCCAGCACTATCAGGTTATACCTCATATCATGCGTTCCGGCCCCAAAATCCGGACCGAACCACAAAAGGACGTGGAGTATCCATATTCATAAAGGATACCCACACCTCCAGGTTAGTGGCAATGCACGAAGCATCAGAGACCATCCAGGTGCAATTAACCATAGGTAAAACTGCCCTACAGTTTGTAACATGCTACAGACCACCTTCTCAAACTCAGGAAACCCACACAGCCTTCCTGAAGACACTGGAGAGTATGAATGTCTCTCCAAACACCATCATATTGGGTGACTTCAACTACCCAAACATAGACTGGGAACATTACTCAAGCCCCAACACCCTAGCCCAAAGGTTCCTTGAGTTCATAAACTCAAATGCTATGGAACAACTAGTCACCATTCCCACAAGAGGAGAAAATATACTAGACCTGATCATCACAAACATGGGGACAAAATGCTCCACACCAGAAGTATATCCCTCATTGGTGAGATCAGACCATAAATTAATCTCACTGGAGATCCACATCCCCCACCCCCAGCAAAAAAGACCACAGTGAAGAACTTCTCAAAAGCAAACTTCACACTTCTTAAGACTGGAGTGGTATCCTTCAAGGCCCCTGAGCCAGTGGAAACCACAACCCACGCTGCTGAAACCCTTACAAATGCCTTCTACGAGCACCTCCAGGAATGTATGGATCAAGCAATCCCTAATAAAATCAAGACCCTTTCCACCAAAGGCAGGCGCCCGGTCTGGTGGACTCCAGCCATAAACAAACTCTACAAGAGGAGAAAGCTACTACATGACAGAGCAAAATCCCTAAATGGGAAGGCATCTCTGATCAATACTAGCAAAAAACTACGATCACTCATAAAATCATCCAAGGCCAACTTTGAGAGAAAAATCGCTAAAGACACAAAAGACAATCATAAAGCCTTCTTTAGCTATGTTAGAAACCTGGGTGGAAACTCCCAGATATGCTCAGAATTAGTCCAAAATGATAAAAAAATCACTGAACCCACAGACATTGCCAACATACTGGCAGACAGGTTCAGTGCAAATTTCTCCCCCCCCCCCAAAAGGAGAAATATCTATCCCACCAGAGTCTAGCCTCCCAAACATCTCAGATGCCCAGGTGAGAGCTGCTCTCTCTAAAGCAAAAAACACAGCATCAATGGGACCGGACGGTGTCCCCGGCTGTGTGCTACACAAACTCAATGAGGAACTAAACCCACACATAAGGCTGCTGTTTAATCTTAGCCTTACTACAGGATACGTGCCCAAAGAATGGCGACGGCAACTGTGGTCCCACTCCACAAAGGCGGTGCTTCTACGGACCCTGAAATTACTGCCCCATAAGCTTGACGAGCCTTGTCTGCAAAGCTATGGAGAGGATCATAATGGAACTCATAAATAAAGACATTGGGGACCTACAGACACTGGATCCTACCCAATTTGGCTTTGTCAAGGGCAGATCCTGCCTCTTGAACTTGGTCGACTTTTTTGAAACAGTCACTAAGGCCATTGATGAGGGTAAGGCAGTTCACACAGCCTACCTTGACCTAGCAAAAGCGTTCGACACAATACCCCACTCGGGCATCATAGAAAAGCTCACCAGCTTAGATATAAACCCATATGTCACAAGATGGGTTGCAAACTGGCTCAAGGACAGAACACACAGGGTTAGAGTTGCTGGTGCCATGTCAGACTCTAAGCCGGTCACGAGCGGTGTTCCACAGGGCTCAGTCCTGGGCCCCCTCTTGTTCGGCATTTATTTTTCTGAAGTGCAGGCAAACATAGGGGGATTGTGGCTGACAAAATTTGCAGATGACTGCACACTGTGCACCATAATTGACACTCCATCAGACACAGACATCCTCCAGAAAGGTCTCATAGAAATGGATAACTGGTGCCAGAGCCATGGCCTTAAGCTAAATGCCAAAAAATGTATAGTCATACCCTTTGGGAAAAACAAGGTAACCCCTAATTACCACATAGGTGGTAATCCATTAAACACGGAAGAAGTTATCAGGGACCTGGGGACCCAAGTTGACAGTAACCTCTCTTTTGACACTCACATTGCCAAAGTGGTTAGGAAGACCTTCTACATTGCCCACCTGATCATGAAGGGATTCACATCCAGATCAGGAGAGGTCATTGTACCCCTGTACTCTTCACTTATCAGACCAATGATTGAGTACAATGCCCCATTGAATGTACCTTACCCGACACCTGCAGCAGTTGGAAAGACCCCAAAAGTTCCTCACCAAAAGGATAAAGGGCTCAAACATATGTCATACGATGCCCGACTGAAGAAACTCCAGCTCTATTCAGTCGCATACCGTCTGCTCAGAGGTGATCTGTGCCTGACATACAAGGCCATGTCCAACCCGAATTAATGGACATGCTCCACCTCAAAAATCCAAATCCACCAGAGCCACGAGAGCAAGAGACTTAAACCTCAACACGGATATAAATAGGACGTGCTGGGGGGACAGATTCATCACCCAGAGACTCCCTACACTATGGAACAGAATCCCAGTCCATGTGAGGCAGAGCCCCTCACTGACTCTGTTCAAGAGAAATCTTGACGAGTGGATGGGAGATCGTAGGTTTACCCCAGGAATCATCTCTGTATCACTGCTGGACAGAGGCACAGCAAACTAATGGGTATAGTATTCTCATCCTAAGGGGTGGTGAAAGCCACACACACTCTGGCTAGGCTTATAAATGCCCTAGGGCAGATAGCCTAGTATGAACCTATGAACCTATGAACCTATAGGTTGTATAGATCAGAGAAGTAAAGATAAGTTCCAGCAGAAATAAGGGGGATGGTGGGTGGGTAACCTGGACTTCAACAGTGAATACACTCGAACATCTACATTTATGGTAAGTGTACACAACTGTACTATGTTCTTCATGTTTCACTGTTGCAGTCATTACATTTGGGTAGAGTCCCAAAGCTATGGCTGGGGGGCTGGAGCTAAACAATATTAGGAGCGGCTATGAGGCCCTGCAGAACTGCAGTGTCAAAGCCTGCTCTGGATTTAAAGTAAAGTGGCAGATTGTAATGCTTTGTAAAGGTGTGCACTGAACTCCAATTAGCAGCCTCTAAAATGTCTTTGGTTGGTACTCCCCTGAGAAAGGCTGCCGAAGTGGCTGCTGCTCTGGTTGAATGTGGCCTAATGTCCTTAGGCACTGGCTTGCCATGCTGAAAGTAGCAGAAACAAATGCAGTGACCTATCCACAGTAGGTGAGGTATTTGAGGTAAGGTCCAGGCTGGGCATTGAGACAAGTTCCTTAAGATCGGAGACCAGTACTGGTGGGGCCAGTCTGGGGCAATCAGAATCATTTTTGTTTTTTCCTGTCTTACCTTTAGGAGTACCTTGGGGAGGAGAGGTAGTGGAGGAAAGGCATACACTGATAGGTTTTTCCAGTTGAAAGATAAGGCGTCCACTTTCCATGCTTGTCTGCGATAAGTCCTTGTGCAGAATCTTTTTAGTTGATAGTTGTGAGGGGGTGAATAGATCTATGTCCGGGCATCCCCATTTCTTTGTTATCATGCTAAAGACTTGTGGATCCAGGTGCCACTTGTGGGGATCCATGAGGCTTCTGCTTAGTTCGTCTGCCAGAGTATTGTCCTTTCTTGGCAGGAATTGTGCCTGCAGATGAACTTGGTAAGTCAATGCTGTGTCTCATAAAGTCATGGCTAGTCTGCAAAGGGGGTAAAGAATGCATGCCCCCCTGCTTGTTTATGTACCACATGACTGTGGTATTGTCTGTCTTTATCAGTAGTTGTCCCGGATGAATTAGGTCCTTGAAGGCTGTCAGGGCATTCTGAACAGCTAGCATCTCTTTTTGATTGATATGTAGATGCATCTGATTTGAGGACCAGGTGCCATGAATGCTTCTTCCTGCCATGTGGCCCCCCCAGGCATAATCTGATGCATCCATTGTTAGGTTCTGCCTGGCTGGGGGAAGTGAGAATGGCTGTCCCTTGTTTTGGTGACAAGCCTTTGCCCACCATTGAAACTCCTGTTGCCAGCAGGGAATAAGAGTAATCATTGTTTCCAGGCTGTGGCAATGTTGTGTCCAGACACTTTTTAGGTACCATTGAAGTTTCCTCATATGCAGTCTTGCATATGGAATTAGTAGGATGCAGGATGCCATGAAGCCCAAAGCCTGCAGAAAAATTGTCTTGCAGATAAATGGGCCTTTGTTGCCATTTCCTTGAAATAGGTAGTCAGTTGCCTTTGTTTGTCTAGCGTGAGATAAGCCATCTGGGCAGTTGTATTTAAGCTTGCACCCAGGAATATTATCTCTTGAAAGGGTACTAGTTTTGATTTCTTTTCATTGACTGTGTACCCTAGGCATGTTAAGTCTTTTCACAAATGCCAGATGCTGTAGTAGGATGTTCTTGTTCTCTGCTTGAATGAAGCAGTCGTCCAAGTAAGGATATAGTACAATTGTGTACCTACCATAAATGTAGATGTTTGAGTGTATTCACTGTTGCAGTCATTACTCTTGGGTTATCCTGCTGGCAGGCTACCCGCAGTCGGCCAGAATTCCAAAGCCTAGGTCCGGCGTTGGTTGCTGTTGCTTCTTCCCTGATGTCAGTGTGCCAGGGGTATAAAAGATGCAGCCGATGCCATTTTCTTCAGTTTTTCTTGCCCCAGATGTCAGGTGCCCCCAAACTGGAAGGCTGAAAAATATGCCAATAAAAATACATGCACAAAAATAACATGTCCTTCATTTACAAGCAAATACACCAAATAGGTTGTATAGGATAGAGAAGTGCAGATAAGTCCCAGAAAAGAAAAGGAGGACGGTGGGTGGGTAACCTGGACTGCAACAGTGAATACACTCGAACATCTACATTTATGGTAGGTACAAAACTGTACTATGTTCATCGTGTTTCACTGCTGCAGTCATTACACTTGGGTTGAATCCCAAAGCTGAGGAAGGGTGGCTGGGCTAAATAGGATTAGGAGAGGCTATGAGGCCCGGCAGAACTGCAGTGGTAAAGCCTGCTCAGGATAAGAATTTTATATCTGCTGTTGATGCTGGCTCAAAAGGAGGCAGTGTGAGTTTTTCCAAAACATAATTGAGGTCCCAGGCCGGAATTGGTGCTCTCCTTGGAGGCCTAATGTTTTTGGCCCCTCTGAGGTACTGCCTTATTAAAGGATGAGAAAAGATAGGTGGTTCCGTATTGTAATGGGCTGAAATGGCAGAGGCATGAATCTTAATAGAGTAAAGAGGTAAGTGGTAGTGCTTTGTGAAGGTGTGCACTGAACTCCAAGTTGCAGCCTCTAAGATATCTTTGGTTGGTACTCCTCTGAGGAAGGCTGCTGAAGTGGCTGCTGCTCTGGTGGAATGAGGCCTAATGTCCTTAGGCACTGATTTGCCATGTTGAAAATAGCAGAAACCGATGCAATGGCCTATCCATTTAGAAATAGTCTGTTTTGAGATAGCCTTTCCTTGTGATCCTGCAGCATATGACACTAAAAGTTGCTCAGTCTTTCTGAAAGCTTTAGTTCTGTCCAAGTAGAATCATAACTGCCTGTGTATGTCCAAAGAATGCAGAATTTTCTCACCCTTGTTCTGTGGATTAGGATAAAAGGTTGGCAAGTGAATGGTTTGGTTGAGGGCCACACTGGACACCACCTTAGGCATAAATGTAGGGTTTGTCCTCAGAGAAACCCTGTCTGGATGAAAAATGATGAAAGGTTCCACAGCCATGAGTGCTTGTAACTCCGAGACTTGCCTTGCAGAGGTTATTGCTAGGAGCAGAGCTGTTTTCCAGGATAAGAATTTTATATCTGCTGTTGATGTTGGCTCAAAAGGAGGCAGTGTGAGTTTTTCCAAAACATAATTGAGGTCCCAGGCTGGAATTGGTGCTCTCCTTGGAGGCCTAATGTTTTTGGCCCCTCTGAGGTACTGCCTTATTAAAGGATGAGAAAAGATAGGTGGTTCCGTATTGTAATGGGCTGAAATGGCAGAGGCATGAATCTTAATAGATGAGAAAGAAAGGCCTTTGTTTAGCATCTCAGTTAGGTATTGTAAAATCTGAGGGATATTTGGTACACACATGTCAATGCCTTGTTCCTGGTTCCAAGCACAGAATCTCTTCCATTTTTCTGCATAAGATTTTCTGGTACTTGGCCTCCTGGCCTCCAAGATAACATCCATAACAGCTTTTGAAAGAGGAGTGTTCTGAATGGCTACATTATCCACCTTGCTGCCAGACTTAAGGTCCTGAGTTGGCTGTGCAGGATCTGATTGTTTTGTTGGGTCAGCAAGTGAGAAGTTTGAGGCAGTATCCATGCTGGACCTTGAGACAAGCTCTTTAGGACTGGGTACCAGTGCTGGCGTGGCCAGTCTGGTGCAATCCGTATCATTTTTGGTTTCTCTTGTCTGACCTTTAGGAGTACCCTGGGAAGGAGAGGCAGTGGGGGAAAGGCATATACTGTTAGATTTTTCCAGCTGAAGGATAGGGCGTCCACTTTCCATGCTTGCTTGTGATAAATCATTGTGCAAAATCTCTGCAATTGGCAGTTGTGAGGGGAGGCAAATAGATCTATGTCTGCGCATCCCCATTTCCTTATTATCATGCTGAAGACTTGTGGATCCAGTTTCCATTCTTGGGGATCCATGAGGTTTCTGCTTAGTTCGTCTGCCAGAGTATTTGTTTTTCCTGGCAGAAATTGTGCTTGCAGGTGAACTTGAAAAGCCAATGCTGTGTCCCATACGGTCATTGCTTGTCTGCAGAGGGTGTAGGAATGTGTACCTCCCTGCTTGTTTATGTACCACATGACCATAGTGTTGTCTGTCTTTATCAGTAACTGTCCTGGATGAAGCAGGTCCTTGAAAGCTGTCAGGGCATTTTGAACAGCTAGCATCTCTTTTTGATTGATGTGAAGATGCATCTGGTTTGCAGGCCATGTGCCCTGAATACATTTTCCTGCCATATGGGTCCCCCAGGCATAATCTGATGCATCCGTTGTCAGTGTTTGTCTGGCTAGGGGTAAACTGAATGGCAGACCCTTGTTGTGGTGACAGGCTTCTGCCCACCATCGAAACTCCTGTTCCAGGCAGGGAATGAGTGCAATTACTTTCTCCAGGCTGTGGCAATGCTGAGTCCAAACACTTTTTAGATACCATTGTAGTTTCCTCATATGCAGTCTGGCATATGGATTGCAGGATGCCATGAAACCCAAGGCCTGCAGGACTTTCCTTGCAGATAAGTGGGTTTTTGTTGCCAAATTCTTGAAGTAAGTAGTCAGTTGCTTTTGTTTGTCTGGCATGAGATAAGCCATCTGGGAAGTTGTATTTATTAGGCTTGCACCCAGGAATATTAGTGTAACTTTTTCCTCTGTGGAGCTTTTCTCCCCGGGCCTCCGCTGAAAATGGACATGTATCCAGTCGGACCATCCCGGTCAACAAATGTAAAATAAATAAATAAAATAAATAAATCTCTTGAGAGGGCACTAGATTTGATTTCTTTTCATTTACTGTGTACCCTAGGCCAATTAGTAATCTTTTTACAAACGCCAGATGCTTTAGAAGAATGTCTATGTTCTCTGCTTGAATTAGGTAGTCGTCCAAGTAGGGATATATTTGAATTCCTTTTTGTCTGCAAAACGCCAATTACTGGTGCCAGGCATTTTGTGAAGACCCTGGGTGCAGTAGATAAGCCAAAGGGCAGTGCAGAGAATTGGTAATGCATTGAGCCAGCTATGAATCTGAGGTATCTTCTGCAAGATTGTCTGATTGGGACATGCAGGTATGCCTCTTTTAGGTCCAAAGTTACGAGCCAAGCCTTCTTGCCCAGCATGCGCAGTAGCTGCTGTAGAGTCAACATCTTGAATTTTGGAACTTCCAGAAACGTATTTAGTATAGACAGGTCCAGTATTGGTCTCCAGGTTTTGTCCTTTCTGGGTACTAGGAAAAGTCTGGAGTAAAATCCTTGCCCCTGCTCTTGTTGTGGTACTTGCTGAATGGCCCTCATGTCCATGAGGGCTGTAATTTGTTTTTGTGCCTCTGCCCATTGATTGTGTGGCAGGTCTGGCATACCTTTTGGCCTTGGTAGAGTGTGAAAATGAAACCTGTAGCCTTGGGACACTATGTTCATGACCCATTTGTCTTGGATAATCCTTTGCCAATTTGATGAAAAAAGTGCTATTTTTCCCCCTAAGGTGGCGGCCAAAAGAAAATTGCTTGGATCTGGTAGAGGAAAGTCATTGGGACTGTTTCATGTAAAGTTGTGATTTGTCTTCTCCGCTTTTGGAGGTAGGAGCACCCCATTGTTTAGGCCTGTATGAGCCTTGAGGCTGAGATCTGCCTCTGGGATGCCTGTATCTGCCTCTTTGTGGTCTGTCTGACACTGGAAAGTACCAATTTTTAGAAGGCCAGTTTCTGCTAAACCTGGGTGGCTGTACCTGTAAGAAATCCTTGACTGTCTGCATGGATTTTGCTTTATCCTCCATTTTTTTCAACACCTCTTCTGCTTTAGTACCAAACAAAGTGTCGTGCTGTAATGGTGCATCTTATAGTTCATAGGTTCATAGTTTGGTAGTAAGCTAACTGCCCTTGCGAGCCATTTTAAGCCTAGCCAATTATCCCTTGTGAGACTCAAACCCTGCACCTTGTGGGTGAAAGGCAAACACCTTAGCCATTAAGCCACCCTCCCAACCTAATAATTTTGCTTTAACATGATCAGGCAGATTCTGTTTCTTTAACCAAGCATGCCTTCTAATAACAGAACCTGTAACAGCGGCCCTGCAAGAGACCTCCAGTGAATCATAACCACATTGCAAAGTATGTTTTCCCACTTGTTCAGCTGCATGCAATAAATCCTGCAATTCCTTGTTCTCTGAACATTCAGTATTTGTCAACAATTTCTGTTTAAGCATTGACATTAAATATTGCTGATATTTAAGCATATGAAACTTACAATTTAAAGCTCTTACAGTCAGGGTAGCAGAAGTATAGACTTTTTCCCCTGTCGAGAGCCCTAGAATCCCTATCAGAGGGGACAGGGTTTTTTGCAGTGGAAGCTTTAACCCCTTTGGGACCCTGAGATATAGTTTCTGGGTCAGCAGCGGGGTTTTTATACAGGAATTTATGAGAACCCGGGACTCTGTAGTATCTGTCTGGCTTAGCAGGTGCAGGGGGTAAAGAGTCAGGGGACAAGCCAGACTCTGAAAATACATCATCTACAATGTTTAGAACAGGTGGAATAGCAAGGGGTCTGTGCTGAGGAAGTAGCAGAAAGTATATGAGCCTTTTCTTAAGATTCAGAATAATCTTGGCTCTCCCAGTGGAAATGCTCCCTCATGGTATGCAGGGTTTCCCCAAAAGAATAATCCTCAGGAGGAGAGGCTGAAGGAATGGATTCTTCAGCATCAGAATCCTCATAGGGAAGCATGGAGTAATCCTGTTCAGAAGAGGAATCATAGGAAATAGAAACCTAATCAGAAGACTCATTCTCTGTCTCTTGCTTAGGCCTCTTATCAGGAGAGGGATGGGAGCCCCTGATCAAAGTAATTAGGTCTTCGGCCATTTTGAGCATCTGTTTTTTAGGCATGGAAGTCTGAGTAGGAGACTGCTGTACTTGTTTCTTTGTCTTTAGAGCTGCTTTAGTCTTTGTCTTTGAAGCTGAAGATGGCTTAATATATAGTTGTGTAGATCTGAAAACACCCTCAGAAGCCGGTGCCTGCTCAGCGGCTCCGGACCCATCTGAGAGAATGATTTCTGAGTGTCCAATACCTTGAGTATCCAGAGGCCCAGTCGGCTCCATGTGAGAGTCGGAAGCGGCCTGTGGCTCTGAGGTAGCGGGCACCAGGGGCTGCAAAAGCGCCTCACTGAGAACCGGCGAACCGGCGACTGGCCTAGCAGAGGCTTCGTCATCGGTTTTGGACCTCGGATGCCTATCCTTTTCCTTGTCCTTGCGTTTTTTGTAAACTCTGGTTGTCGGCTGATCCGACGGCATTATATAATTAAATCTTCGGCCAAAGTAATGAAATGCAAAACCGAACCCACGCTTGATAGTGCGTTGGTTAAATCTAGCACAAAACCGACAGCTAGCAACGTTGTGATCAGGGCCTAGGCAAGGAATACAGTAAGAGTGAAAATCCTTATGAGGTATTTGCTTCCCACAAGAAATACAATTGTTAACTTTTTCTGACATTGGTCTGGAGCAAGAAAAAAGTTTCCCCATCGGGGTACTTAGCTTTAATGAAGACTTCGGTTCTGAAATTCGGATTTGAAAATCTCAGGAGTCGGCCGACCGGCACTTGCGAACCGCTTTTGCTTCGGGCACCGTGCGGCAAGAAAGACTGAAGAAAATGGCGTCGGCTGCATCTTTTATACCCCTGGCGCACTGATGTCAGGGAAGAGTCGACAGCAACTGACGCCGGACCTAGACTTTCGAATTCTGGCCGACTGAGGGTAGCCTGTCAGCAGGATAACCCAAGAGTAATGACTGCAACAGTGAAACACGATGAACATATTTGTATTCCACTTTATCTGCAGAAAGCAATTACTGGTGCCAGGCACTTTGTGAAGACCCTGGGCGCAGTAGATAAGCCAAAGGGCAGTGCAGAGAACTGGTAATGCTTTGAACCAGCCTTGAATCTGAGGTATCTTCTGCATGACTGTCTGATTGGGACATGCAGGTATGCCTCTTTTAGGTCTAAAGTGACCAGCCAAGCCTTTCTGCCCAGCATGGGCAGAAGTTGCTGTAAGGTCAACATCTTGAATTTTGGTATATCCAGGAAAGTGTTTAGAATAGATAGGTCCAGTACTGGTCCTTTCTGGGTACCAAGAACAGTCTTAAGTAAAATCCTTGTCCCTGCTCTTGCTGTGGCACTTGTTGAATAGCCCCCATGTCCATGAGGGATGAGACTTGTTTTTGAGCCTCTGCCCATTGATTTTTTGGCAGGTCTGGCCAACCGTGTGCCCTTGGCAGGGTATGGAAGTGAAACTTGTAGCCTTGTGACACTATGTTTAGAACCCATTTGTCCTGGGTTATAATGTGCCAATTTTGAGAAAAAAGTGCTAATTTTCCCCCTAAGGGTGCTGCCAGTAGATAAATGCTTGGTGCTGGCAGGGGGAAGTCATTGGGACTGCTTCCTGTATGGTTGTGATTTGTCTTCTCCACTTTTGGATGTAGAAGCACCCCATTGCTTAGACCTGTACTCACCTTGTGGCTGGGATAAACCTAGGTGACTTGTAAAAAATCTTTGACCGTTTGCATAGATTTAGCTTTGTCCTCCATTTTCTTTAACACCTCTTCTGCCTTAACACCAAACAAGGTATCATGCTGTAATGGTTCATCTAATAATTTAGCTTTGACATGATCAGGCAGATTTTGTTCCTTTAACCAAGTGTGCCTCCTAATTACAGAACCCATAACAGCAGCCCTGCAGGAGGCCTCCAGAGAATCAAAACCACATTGCAAAGTATGCTTTCCAACTTGTTCAGCTGCATGCAATAAATCCTGCATTTCTTTGTTATCTGCACATTCAGAATTTGCCAACATTTTCTGTTTAAGCAGTGTCATGACATATTGCTGATATTTGAGCATATGAAATTGGCAGTTTAAAGCCCTTATAGCCAAGGTAGCAGATGTGTAAATCTTCTTTCCCCATCTATCCAATGCCCTAGAATCTCTGTCAGAGGGGGTAGGGTTTTTTGCAGTGGAAACCTTAAACCCTTTGGGACCATGAGAAATAGTTTCTGGGTCTGCAGCAGGGTTTTTGAAAAGGAATTTATGAGAGTCAGGAACCCTGTAATATCTGTCAGGCTTAACAGTAGCTGGAGGTAAGGAGTCAGGGGTCAAACTAGACTCTGAAAACACATCATCTACAATATCTAACACAGGTGGAATAGCTAGAGGCCTGTGTTGAGGCAGTAGAAGGAAGTCCCTGAGCCTCTTCTTAGATTCTGAAAAATCTTGGCTCTCCCAGTGGAAATGCTCCCTCATGGTATGCAAGGTTTCTCCAAAGGAATAGTCCTCAGGAGGAGAAGCTGAAGGAATAGATTCTTCAGCATCAGAATCCTCATGGGGGGAAGAGAACATTCCTGATCAGAAGAAGAATCAGAGGAAATGGAAACCTGATCTTAAGATTCATAGTCTGTCTCTTGCCTAGGCCTCTTATCAGGAGGGGGATGGGAACCCCTGATCAAGGTAATTAAGTCTTCGGCCATTTTGAGCATCTGTTTTTTGGGCATGGAGGCCTGTCCATGTGGCTGGTGAACTTGTTTCTTTGCTTTTAAATGTGCTTTAGTCTTTGCCTTTGAAGCTGAAGTTGGTTTTTTTGAGCATCTGTTTTTTGGGCATGGACGCCTGTCTATGTGGCTGGTGAACTTGTTTATTTGCTTTTAAATGTGCTTTAGTCTTTGCCTTTGAAGCTGAAGTCGGTTTAATGTACAATTGTTTAGGTCTGAATACACCCTCAGAAGCCGATGCCTGCTCAGCGGCTCCGGACCCATCTGAGGGAATAGTCCGAGGCTCCAATACCTTGAGTTTCAAGCGGCCTGACTGACTTCACGTGGGTGTCGGTAACGGCCTGCGACTCTAAAGTAGCAGGCATCAGGGGCTGCAAAAGTGCCTCACTGAGAACAGGAGAACTGGTGACTGGCTTAGGAGAAGCTTCGTCGTCGGTTTTGGACGTTGGTTGCCTGTCTTTTTCTTTGCACTTTTTGTGAACTCTGGTAGTCGGATGGCTATCTGACAACATTGTATAATTAAATCTGCACCCAAAATAGCTTAATGCAAAATCGTACCGATGCTTAATAGTGCGTTGGTTAAATCTGGCACAAAACCGACAACTAGAAACGTCGTGGTCAGGGCATAGGCAAGGAATACAGTAAGAATGAAAGTCCTTATGAGGTATTTGCTTCCCACAAGAAATACAATTTTTAACTTTTTCTGACATCGGTCTGGAGCAAGAAAAAAGTTTCCCCAATGGGGTACTTAGCTTTTAATGAAGACTTTGGATCTGAAACTTGAGCACGAAAATCTCAGGAGTTGGCCGACCGGCACTTGAGAACTGCTTCTGCTTCGGGCACCGCCCGGCTAGAAAGACTGAAGAAAATGGCGTCAGCTGCATCTTTTATACCCCTGACGACCTAACGTCAAGGAAGGGGCGACAGCAAACAACGCAGGACCCAAGACTGTGGAATTCAGGCCGACTGAGGGCAACCTGCCAGCAGGATTACCCAAATGTAATGACTGCAACAGTGAAACATGAAGAACATCTGTAACTGCCTGGCAATAAAGTTCTAAATCCTGGAATGGTTGTGTTTACTCTGGTATTGTATGGCTTGACATGTTACATTCACCAAGATCTGATATCTGAATAGTAATGTTGTGTTAACCACTGTTTCCCACACTGTGCTACATAAAAATATGTCTAGGAATGTTTGTAGAAGAATGTTGTAATTACAAGGTCAGATTGTACAACCAAGAGAGACTTAGTCAGAAAACACTGAAGGAAGAGACAGCAGTTTCTCAATAGCTCACTCTGATGAAATACAAACTGTTGTATTTTTAGCAGGTACAGCCATGGTTTGTATCCCGGGAGTGGTAGTAAGCTGTATGCATAATTTCAACTAAGATTTTGTGAATATGTGTAGAAACAGTCAGGCAGTGTTAACAAACTTTCCCCCCACAGGTCTTACAGGTAAGAGAAGCAGAAAGTAGCTATAAGATGGTTGAATTACACACTCTGTACAAACATACCACTGCCCAAACCAAGGCCATAGGGTATTGTAATAATACCTATAGAATAATGATCAGAGCAATGATCATTAAAGTTGTGAGTACTGCAAGGATATACAAGTTGTTAATTGACATCTCCCCCCCCCACCCTATCTGCAACAATAATCTAAACTCACAAATCAATGGGTATGTTTTACACCAAACCTACTGTTGTACATATGTCCTATTGTTCAACAAATATTGAAATGGGTTTCTATTAATGTTCCATGTTGAAATACTATCATTGGTGGCCTGATGTTATCAATGTAACCTGCATGCTATTGTAATGGCCACTGTGGTTCCATATATGCATGTGTTCTGTTTGTTATGCAACTGTTCCAAATCTATTGTTTTGGGTTAATGGGAATATCTATGCATGCTGTTATAACTAATCCTGGATTGTGTTGACTATTACTAACCCACATATGTTCTAAAACTGTAACACCGTAGCACGTTTGGGAAAGCCGGTCCCAGTGGACCCACCTCTCCTACTTCATCTGGCTGTGGCACCAGACCCTAGCACATCTGGGACCCACCCTGGGACCTCCTGATGAATGAAAATCTTTATGAGGTATTTGCTTTCTACAAGTAATGCAATTATTAACTTTTACTGACATCAGTAAGGAGCAAGAAAAAGTTTCCCTAACAGGGTACTTAGCTTTAGTTGAAAACTTCGGTTCTGAAACTCGAAAATGAAAATTTCAGGAGTCGGCCGACCGGCACTTGTGAACTGCTTCTTCAGGTACCACACAGCAAGAAAGACTGATTTAATGGTGTAGGCTGCATGTTTTATACCCCTGATGACCTAACGTCATGGAAGAAGGGACAGCAACCGACGCAGGACCCAAGACTTTGTTAATCAGGCCGACTGAGGGCTACTGCAAGCAGATAACCCAAAAGTGATGACTGCAACAGTGAAACACGAAGAACATCGACTTTATTGCAGATAGAAGAGTACAGTTGTTACTTTACATGTCATAGCTTATCTCTTTGTTTAATTCATTGTTACTGATGTGCTTACCTTACATAGACATTCACTGATTGGTTATGGTTGGTTGACTCTGGGATTTCAAGAGGTGGGTCGGACTATTAGATCCAAGCCAAAAATTGCACCTTGGCTAACAAAAGACACCAAAATAAAAATAATAGAAAGGAACAAACTCTGGAATCTGTGGAGGAAAACCAAATTCCCTATAGACCAGCAGCTCTACTTTGAAGTTAGGAACAGCACAAAAAAAAAATCAGTGTACCAGGATAAGAAAAATGTCTTTCTAAATTTACAAACAAAATATCAGAGAAACCCACAAAAATTCTGGGCAGGGATAAATAAGGTACTTCAACCAGGCAAACCTACTACTCCATCCCCAACAGTTGCCAATAACCAACCAGGTGACATAGCTGACAGCTTTAATAGATACTTTACAGAAGTTATACTATCCCCTGCTAATCAGCTACCAAACCAAATAACCACCCTTCCCCAACTTCCCCAATACCAGACCTCTCTTTTAGACTCCAATCAGTATCAACTGATTATATCAAAAATCAACTGGCCAAACTAAAACCTACAACCCTAGCTGCTGATCAACTCTCAGCTGAATTCCTTCAAATTGCATCAGATGCCATAGCTGTGCCAGTTTCAATCCTTATTAATAGATCAATAACTGAATCAAACTATTACCTCTATTTGGAAAGCTGCCCATGTTATCCCCCTGCACAAAGGTGGTAGTCCAACTGATATATCCAATTATAGACCTATAGCTATACTCTCTCCTTTAGCCAAAATCTTGGAACAGTGTATTCACAAGCAACTCATGCAATACCTCATCAAAAACGGTCTCCTATCTCATTCTCAACATGGATTTAGACCATCCCACAGCACAACTACTGCATTACTGACATTTACAAATACCATTAACCTTTACAGAAGCAGTGGAAAGTTATCATCTGCTCTCTTCCTAGACCTTTCAAAAGCTTTTGATATGGTGAACCACTCAAAACTGTTATACTCTCTACAAAACCTGGCCTTAGACAATCACTCTATTGCTTGGTTTAAAAACTATCTAGAGCGTAGGAAAGCAGTTCTCTGGTAGTAAAGCCTATCCTCTTTACTCCCAGTATCCATAGGAGTTCCACAAGGCTCAATTCTTGGCCCCTTTCTATTTTCCATCTTTATTAATGACCTGTATACTGCCTATCCAGAAGCTAATATAATTCAATATGCAGATGATTCTACACTTATCTGCTCTGCGTCCTCAATGACTGAATTGCAGGAAATTACCCAGTCCAACTTTACTTCTATTGAAAAATGTCTAATTAATAACTGCCTAATATTAAATCCTAAAAAAAACAAGTTGTTACTGTTCACACCCACTCATAACAAATCTCTTCCAAACTTTTATCACTTCCAGTAATGGCACATTAATTGCTTCTGACTCCCATACTAAACTGCTGGGAGTGGAAATTGATAACCTAAAATATGACCTGCATGTAAATCAAACAATCAAAAATATGCATAAGAAACTGGGCTGCCTTTACAGGAACCAATCCTTCCTATCTCATAAAGCCAAAGTTACCATTGCTCGCACTCATCTCCTTTCAACTCTATTGTATGCATCTCCCATCTTAACTAACCTATACAAGTCTGAACTAAACAAACTTTCAGCATGCTATAATAAAATTTCAAGATTTGCCACTACATCCGCCAATCAAACTCATCACTGTCTTTCTCTCAATTGGCTGGAATTTCCCCACCTCCTCCATTACAACCAACTTACAATTGCTCATAAAATACTATATCAACCAGAGTTCAATCACTAAAAACATAATTATCCCTCATACCACTGCAAGACCTCTCCGATCAAGTGACAAGCTTCTACTTAAGGTCCCCAAATCAAATAACTCAGCTGGGGATTCTTTATTTTCCACTTATGTTGCTAAATCATTGAATTCTCTCCCAGTTGCCTTAACTACTGAATCCTCTCACACAGCTTTCAAAAAAGCTGTTAAGTCACACTTGCTGGTTCACTGGATCTGTCTCTGTTCATCCCCTGGTTGATTCTGTTTCCTCCTTACTTACCCTGTAAATATCTTTGTTTACCTACCTTCAACTTCCCTTCTACTTGACACTAATATCCTCCATGTTAACTAGCCATGAAATGTACCCAACATCCCTTTAAGTATTAGATATCCCAATCTGGCTCTTACTGTAAAAGGAATCTAACTAACTAGTATCTTATGAAGAATTTATCATTATTAATGTCATTATTTCAATATATGTATATTTTGATATATAGCTGCAACTTAATGCATGTTCACGCTGTACTGATTTTGATTCTATTCCACATCTTGTTACATGGATACTGATGTTATATATTTGCCTTATTTTTTGTATGCCTTGTTTACTTATTGGAGCTTTTCTCCCCGGGCCTCCTCTGAAAATGGATTTGTATCCAGTCGGACTTTCCCGGTTAACAAATGTAAAATAAAAATAAATATTAAAGGTGGCAGACAGTCTGCCTTCTGTTCCACACATACATCATGCTAGTTCTGTCTTGCACTTCAACTAACATTATACCTTGACATTTCACCAGGTTATTGTATCAAGACGTGTGGCACATCTGTGAGCTGTCAGCAGAAATCATTCATCACAGATGTCGCCCCAGTACTTACTAGTTATGTCCACCTCTCCTGGCATGTTTGAAGGGTGGTTATCTTTGCTTTTACCCATTAACCCTGTGCACATGTCCAATCTGGGGAACTGTTGTAACTGCTGCATGTACACAGACAACCCTCCCCTCTAAAGTCCAAACACTCAGACCTGTGAGGGTTACCCATATATCACCCAATGTGGACATATGCACTCTCCAGCAAAGACTGGAATAGCAGGTCACAAGGATAAAATCAACACCACACCATGTGGAACATGTAGCTCACCATGACACCCACTTTGATAGCCATGACATACAGTGAACAGCCACACACCCACCTTCCCAGAGGCGCTCACTGGACATCTACCCAAACAGCATAGACCAGCAAGGCAGACACCCACTCAGACACCGTGACATGGCACATGCCAAGGGACACATTTAATCTACACAGTGTGCCCCCAACCTAAGCCCCTAAGACTAACCACCTTGCACAATACAATGATCATGGGTAACTCAATACTGAGGCACACACATCTCACTCACTAAGTTGAATATGGAGCAGGTAACAGCCAAATATCAATCACATGCCAGCATCTAACACATGACACAGCCAGTCATGTCACTCCACAACAACTACGAGTATCACTCTGTATCCATGTGGGTGTGAATGACTTGGGACACACCTCCCTGCCAGCATCCAACACATGACACAGCCAGTCATGGCACTGCACAACAACTACGAGTATCACTCTGTATCCATGTGGGTGTGACTGACCTGGGACACACCTCCCTGCCAGCATCCAACACATGACACAGCCAGTCATGGCACTGCACAACAACTACGAGTATCACTCTGTATCCATGTGGGTGTGACTGACCTGGGACACACCTCCCTGCCAGCATCCAACACATGACACAGCCAGTCATGGCACTGCACAACAACTACGAGTATCACTCTGTATCCATGTGGGTGTGACTGACCTGGGACACACCTCCCTGCCAGCATCCAACACATGACACAGCCAGTCATGGCACTCCACAACAACTACGAGTATCACTCTGTATCCATGTGGGTGTGACTGACCTGGGACACACCCCCTGCCAGCATCCAACACAAGACACAGCCAGTCATGGCACTCCACAACAACTACGAGTATCACTCTGTATCCATGTGGGTGTGACTGACCTGGGACACACCTCCCTGCCAGCATCCAACACATGGCACAGCCAGTCATGTCACTCCACAACAACTACGAGTATCACTCTGTATCCATGTGGGTGTGAATGACTTGGGACACACCTCCCTGGACTACATGACAGGAGACATGGTTGAACTCTCTGACTATGCAGTCCAGGCAGATGTGACAGTAGCCCTGGGCAGTGTACCGCTGTCACCCAGAATGATGCTGCGGTACTATCAACAGATGGTTGACTGCAACATTGGCTTACATGTTACGTGTCATTCTCAGGGGATCCAGAATCTCTCTGTTTGGGATAGAATGATTGACAGAATCCAATGACTTGCCATGGATGTCCTACATCTGTCACCGCTGGGTTGCCAAGTACTGGCTAAGTGTCTTGCCAACCCCATGGTGCCTTATTAAGCAGTGTTCCTAATGTTATTACCACCATAACAGCTACACATGTATGCAATCTGAAGGTCATGCTGGTCAACAGTGGACACCTTTCAGGATGCAGT
This sequence comes from Protopterus annectens, assembly GCF_019279795.1. Lineage (NCBI taxonomy): Eukaryota > Metazoa > Chordata > Ceratodontiformes > Protopteridae > Protopterus > Protopterus annectens. The sequence continues at coordinate 1,796,826,241 of NC_056729.1, read as the reverse complement.
AAGTCATAGCAGTCGGAGTGGAAGACACGTCTGCTGTTATAAAGAGGTGGTTCACAGCAGCAGGCAGCAGACAGCAGACCTGCAGTATCAGGCTATGACGCATTACACAGCTGTCAGACCCCAAACATGGACCACACCACACCTCCACAGGTGGTGTTGTCTCCATATTCATTATGGATAGGAACACCTCCAGACTAGTATCCTATCATAAAGCTTTGGAGATACTTCCAGTACAACTGCCTTGGGGTAATAGTGCAATCCAGATCATAGCCTGCTATGGGTCCACATCTATATCCCTAGATTGTCATTGCATATTCCTCAACACCCTGCCATCTATGATGGTCCAATGCAACACTGACATAGTACGAGTCTTCAACTACCCCTCCATCACCTGGGGAATGTAGCCAAGCATCAGTACAGCGGCCCAACACTACTGTGACTCATCATTTCCATTGTCCTAGACCAGCTCATACTGACCCCTGGTAGAGGATGCAACAACCTTGACCTGTTTTGACCACTTAAATATGGGACCATTGCTCATCCCCAGACATCAATCCCTGCATGGTGAGATTCACACAGGTTGTAATCAACATGGAACTCAACATGTCAGCCACACTCCCGACAAAGATAACCACCTGGCAAAACCTCTCCAAAGCTGACTTTGCAGCCATGAAAACAGGGGTTGATGTCTTCACTGCACCCATGGCAATGGGACTTAGCTGCATGATTGTGAAATCATAAACACAGGCACTGCACAAACAAGTACATGAATGCATGGTACTAGCCAGAGCCAAGAGAACCCAGACACTGTCCTCCAAACACTGGCAGACAATGTGATGGTCCCCTGCCATTACTAAAGAGTACATCAGAAGGAGGACACTGTTGCAGGGAAAGATGGTGTCCCATGACTGTTAAACTCCCTTATTAGCCTCAAACACAACTTTGGATCCCTCATGGAATCCCTGACAAGCATTTATGGCAGCAGAGATGCAGCAGACACTGACAGTCACAACAGCCTTTGATATTTACATCAACAACCTCCACAGCATTAAACACAAGTGCTGCGAGTTACTGCACAAAGCTAATCCTGAGACAACAGATACTGGCCACAGTCTTGGCAACACATTCAGTGCCAGCTTTACCCCTCTCTCCCAACGCAAGTAAAGTGCTGAGTGAATGTGTTCTCACATGCTGTATCCCATTTCCATTCTAGGTGTCTGTGTGTCACCAGGATGTGTCCCTGCAGCAAGGCCACGGGGTATGGCAGTGTGGTGACACATCCACCATATCATAGGCACAGTACAGTATGTGCACAGTAATCCCCAGTTTGTAACACAGTGTTGCGTATGCCTCACAGATTATGGGGCTGAAGGTTGTACATAGGCATATGTTGATGTACAACATCTATTGTAGAATGGAGAATGGTACATGTTCTGGTTTGAACACACCTCCGATTGCTAATAACCAAAGCCATAGGGGATATTCATCAACCAAACACACTGGGATTACTATTCATACACAGACACACACACACACACACACACACACACACACACACACACACACACACACACACACACACACACACACACACACACACACACACACACACACACACACACACACACACACTTGCCAGTACTGAGATCCACAGGTTCATTGTTTCATAGGTGTGTAGTAGGTGAATGGGCCTGAAGGCTCTACAAGGCTAGCCAAAGGGAATACCCTGGCATCAGACCACAAGACAATAATCCCCAATGTGGCTTAGGAGTACAGTCACTGGAGTGGTCCCAGGGGGTGGGTATTGTATTCCCCATCCACTCATCCAGATTTCTATTGTGGGTGGCCAGTGATGTGCACTGCTTCCCATGCATGTGATCTATATTCCATAACATGGACAGTGTCTGGGTTGTGCACATGTCCCACATGCATGTTCTTTGACGTGTGGAAGTGTGCTTGAGGTCTCTGGGGCATGTTGTGTGGACAAATAGGTATCTTCTGATGTAGCATTCCTGACCTCATTTGTTGAGACCTGGCTATGTAACTGAGGTAGTGATTCCACATAGATTGACAGTATGATATGGGTATTCAGTGGTGTTAGTGGCATCTGTCCATACAGGGCATGTGTATAAGGCATGGTATTCCCTTTGTGGGGTACATTTGCTGACTCTGTAGTTGTTGCAGGCATCCAGTGGGGAACATGGCAAAAGGGTCACTATACACATTGATTGGGCTACTGAGGGATGGAACAGGGTGCCATGTCCTTTTACTTGCTGGATAACACACACTCAGTCAGGAGATGTAATACATCAAAGTACTTTCTGATGTCAGTGGCACTGTTGTGGTCAACAGGCATGTAGTCTACTGCAATCCCACCATGGGTACTATCTGTGAGGCATTATGCAGGGTAACTACCGATATAGTGGTTGTTGTCTAGCCAAGTGTGTTTATGTATGATATGTAGGTGGAGAGTGGTCTCTGAGTATTAGAAGGGCTGCTTATATTGTTCATTAATCCATACTGTCACATAGTCATTACACATGGCACTAGACATTTAAGGCTGTGGATTGTCTACACCAACCTCTACAGTGTTTGAAAACTGTTGGCCTTGTAATGTGGACATTGTGACATACACTAGGTTCTCAATGCAATAATTTAGCAATGGATCCTGTTATTATACAATCACACCGACCCCCACATAGCTAGATATGTATTGCTACTACAGTGTACCGCATTTATTGCATGAGCCTCGGAGCTTATATGATGGATGTTGTCTCAAGGTACTTCTAAGGTGAGGAACATCATCAGCCCTTGTAAATACTGGCACTGGGTGATGTAGTGGGTGAGAGATTCCAAAAATATTTTATCCTACACACACATTTACTTTTGCCAGGGATGAGGTTTAAACTTCTATTTAACTATCTTTTCAGACCATTATATTATGCATTTACCACATACACTACTGACCTTACATGGTTTAGGGTTACAAACAGGTACTTCTAAGGTGGATGATATCTTCAGGACTACTAAAGTTAGGCACTGAGATGTGTACTGGGTGTAAATGGGGCCAGATTCTTTGAAGTACGGACATACATATGTACACACACAAACACTTGCCAGGGATGAGATTCAAACCTCTACCTATGTAGTTACTGCTACTACATTGTGCTGCATGTACTGCATGCGCCATGGAGCTTACATGTTGGACAGCTGTGCAAGGGTATCTTTGAAGGTGAGTGACATCAGCAGCAGTGCTGAAGGAGAGGTAAGAGAAGTGCTGTAAGTATGAATGACCACAAAATCAGTTATCTACAAGGATACACACACTCTCTCACACAAACACTCACATTTACACAGTTGCCAGGATCTGAACTGGATCTCCTACCTAACTAGTTTGCTACACTATAGTATTACACAGTTATCACAGGTGCCACGGAGCTTATATGTTGGACAGCTGTCCAAAGGTATCTTTCAAGGTGAGTGACATCAGCAGCAATGCTGAAGGAGGGGTAAGGGAGGTTTAGTGAGTGTGAATGGCCTCAACCACATTCATCTAGAAACACACACAACTTTACATTTGATAGGACTGAGATTACAACTGCTATATGGATACCTATTTGTACTGTAGCGTTACACAGTTATCACAAGCACCACTGACACTATAAGGCTGAGGGCTAACCAAAGGTACATCTACAGTGAATTACATCAGCACATCATGTGATATAGGCCAATGGGATGTGTACTGGGTGGGACAGGCCTCATAATGGGATTCTCTCTGTTGCTGTCTGTCTTTCACTTCCCCATGTCTCTGTGTGTGTATGTTTGACATATTATACTATGTTGGCCTTAGATATGTGTGTGTATTCCTATCCAATATGTGTGTGTGAAGTATCAATGGTGTACAATTTGGTGTGCGTGCACAGACAGCTGCAAATAACCGATATCTGCAGTCCACTGTGTTGTGAGACATGGGCTTCATTTCTCCAAGTGTAGGAGCATGTCCAGTATGACCTTCTATAGTGAGTGTGTGCATCCATTCCAGGTAGGGTTAGACTCCAGTTTAGGGTTTTGTGTGCTACAGCTACACCTAGCAAATGGTTTCTGCAGGATATCTGTAGATAGGTTGCCAATATGGAGGCACAATGGGCTTAACACACAGTGGATACTGTTAATATTGCTGTCTATGCTGCTTGTGTGACATGTTTGGTTCTAGCATAGATATTCTGACATATGTTCTGTTTTACACTGTGATGTGCCATGTCATCACCTACTGACAGTTATCATTCTTTGCTCACCGTTATTTACCGGGAAATACAAGATGAACGAAGCTGGGACCAATATTCTGAGGCATATCGACTACACATTCTGGCACACACCTGCCATTGTGGAGGGGTAGCTACAGACAACAGACTGCTGGTTCTGTGTAAATGGTGCAGCACCTTGTTAGTGTGCTGGTTGGGGATCCCCTCCATGTGGAGGGGTAGCTACAGGCTGGTTCTGTGTAAATGGTCCAGCACCTTGTTAGTATGCTGGCTGGGGATCCCCTCCTTGTGCTTTCCCCAACTGCATGGAATGGCCATATCCTGCTGGGGCCATACCTCTCAGCTGTACAGATACACCCAGGTTATACAGAGGCAGGACTCATATATCTGGTCAGTTTACCTTCACATTGTGGTTTACAAGCTGTTTTGTGGCTATTCATTCATGGGTTTGCAGTTGGGAGTAATATGGGTGGACATTAGAGTTTCAGATTTCACACATTTCATGACATCCATGCTTCTACACCCCCCCTCTGTTATTCTCTCCTCCACCTAACATTATGTAAGCAATATTTCAGTGGTATCCCTATAGTAGGGCCTTTATCCCAGTAGTTCTTATGGCCTGATCCACAGTCCTTGCAGTAGGAAATGGGGAGGCATGCTACTGGCATTTGTCAACATGGCCTTGCATTTGTTTTCTGTTTACTGTGTTAGGTTGTTAGTTGGGATCCCCTGACATTCCATACATTGGCACTATGGGTGAGGCATGGGCCTTTGGTAGAGGACTGTATGCCATTTGAGAGTGCTGCAGGTCATCTGATACTGCATTTCTACATGGGAGTGTGTGTGGGGGTGCACACCTGCAGACTTTAACATTTGAAATGATTGTACTGGTATTTTGGTTATTCTGTTGGCTTTCATTTCATATTGTATTGTGACCTATCATGCAGACAGGAGGCATATCAGTAGAGTATACATATTAGATCTTAATGGCATATATTTCAGTTTCAGACTTCTTACCCTTCAGAACTATAATGCAACTGCCAGACCTGTTGTAGTATGTCTGTGTAGGTCTGGTGGGGGGCTCTTCACCATTGCCATCATTTGGGGGCCTTAGCCCAGCCTTTCTTCATGGTAATCTACACCTGTCCTGCTGGATGAGGCTGGTGGTGGATATGTGACCCTCACTGACATCCATGTGTGTGAACTATTGATACCCACAGTTCTTTGGGCCATCACATGTACTGCATTGGGGTTGTCACCTTGTGTAGTGCCGCCTAGTATGTTGACACCACTATTTGTTATGAATTTCCTGCTGTCCCATATAGCTGTCAGCTGTCTGCTGCTATCCCATTCAGCCACCCAATTCCCTTGCATGCTTGCATCCATATCATGCATACAAGTATGAGAACATACTACTCAATTCTGTAATTGATAGGAAGAGTGACTTACCTTGTTGCTGGGCCAGTACAGAGGACAGTGCTGGAGGGCTGACTAAGTTGGATGCACATAGTACACTCCCTGTACATGGTAAAGCTCAGGTAGTGTCATGTTTGGCATCCCTTTTACTGTACATGCGAGTCAGAGAGAGGTATCAGTCCCTGGATTCCTACAGTGTCAGTGTGTGTGCTATGTGTTACCTCTTTGCCAAGGCCTGGGCATACTGTGCACACCTCCTTCTGCCTACAGGGGCAGGCTCAGAATGTTCCTCCTCTGAGTCCCTCTGTGCCCGTGCTAGTCTTGGCAATGGTGGGGGGCTGTGTGGCCCTGCCCCGTGCTGTTCCTGCTGCAGCTGTTTCCACAGAATCATATTGTGTAGCATGGCACATACTATGAACATTTGCGTACATGTAGCTGAAGAGTACTGCAAGGCTTCACCGGATATGTCAGGGCACTGGAACCGTGACTTGAGCATCCCAAACACATGCTCTACAATGATCCTGGTTTGTGTGTGTGCCTCATTATGGTGTTCTTCATCAGGTGTGTGTGCATTTCTTATGGGTGTCATTAGCCATGGCTCCAGTGCATAGCTAGCATCCCCCACTAGATGGCCATATGGTATTTTCCCCCTGGCAAACTCCTGATACAGCTGTGAGCAATGCCAGATGTGGGAGTCGTGATAGCTTCCAGGGCTGCCAGCAAACACATTCATGATAATGGCCTGGACATCGCACATGACCTGGTAGTTGATGGAGGGGAAGCCCTTGCAGTTTATTTAGACCCTGCCCTGCTCACCGGGTGGTGCTTTGATGTGGATGTGCACGCAGTCTATAGCACCAGCTACCTCAGGGTATTCTGCTATATGGTAGAAGAGACGCATATGTGTGGTCAGCGCCTCAAGGGTGGTGGGGAAATATATGTGCTCATTGGCATGTTGTGTCATGGCATCCAGGAACTGGGGGAGTACCCTGGATGCTTGATGCCTGTGAGACCCCCATGATATCCCCACTTGGTCATTAGAAGGTACCCGTGGTGAGTATTCTTAAGTCTAGACATACCTTGGTATCCACTGGGATGGGTTCCCCTATATTAGTTCTGTGTGTAAGGCATGGCTGGCACAGCTCAACAATTTGTTGTAGAATGTCCCTGTCCACCCTACAGTGCTCTACTATCTCCAGCTCATGTAGGCCCTGGTAGGTTACTCTGGGTCTGTGCACTCTTCTCCTCCTCCTCCCTGTGGGTCGGTTGTCAATATTCTTCTCCTCACCACCCTCAGTCTCTAGCACATATTGATGGAGTAAAGCAGCAGCAGCCTCTAACATTTATAGTTAGTTTTGCCAGTTAAATATCCCCCATCTGTGTACACCAGTGCTGTAGAGTTTGTGGGGAAAAAACAGTCTGTAGGGTGTTTGCATAGTTTATATTAGTGTGCTGGGCTGCTGCACGTGTAATTGGCTGATTCTGATACATTCCACCTGCTAGCTATGCTAGTTCTCTTTGATTGCCTTCCTAGTGCTGTTACCCCTTCCTAGTTCCTCCCTATTTATGCGCTGAGATGCACCGTGCAAACCCAGTGCTCAAATGTAAACATTGCTGCCATTTCCTCTTTTTTTTTTTTTTGGTGTGTTTAAATCCTGGTGTGCGGTGCACACATCAGTTTAGTCTATATACACAATGCTCAGGCACATCTAACACATCCTCTTCCTTAGCTGTGCTTAGCTAAGAGCAAACACGGGCCACAGAGCTCCAATGTGCTTACAGCAAGCATGACACACCCCATTTATGAAGTCATTCATCTCTTACACTTGCACTGTTGTATTGCTGCACCTACACAGTTAGGTACAAGCTAACACTTTGAGGAAATCCGTGATTCAGTATAACTCCCCTAGTTTGCATACCCCAGTGTGTAAGTCATTAGTTACTGCACTTAAATGGACTCTTTCCCCTTGACAACCAGTGCTCCCTGGTATTGTTTACATTCTGCATTGCCATTGACTATAATGGAAAAATGCAGAATTAACTTAAAATTTACTTTTCTCATTTTGCGCACTGCTGCCTTAAGCTTAAACAGTCGTAATTGGCCCAAAAAAAAAAAACTGTTATTAATGCCAATGGCCTTATATTTGGCCATTGGCATGTGTGTTTGACTGTAATACATGCTTTCCACAAGATTTCCTGCCTCCATTTGTTCAGATGCAGAAATGTATTCAGTTACTAACTGAATACATTTCTGCTCTGACACTGTTCCTGTACGGAGTCCGACCAGTTTTGTGGATCACAAAATTACCTCATTTGCATGTTTTTTACCAGGAAATGAGGTGATTTGCATCCCGCACGGCTTTCCGTGCATGAACAGTGTAGGCCGCTCGTGCACGTAAAAACGGCACTTTCCTGGATCGCTCGGTGGCCATTTTCTGTGCAGGAGCTCCTACACTGTTTCTGCACAGAAATTGACCATTCGTGAATCCTGGGGATAGTGTTTACTCAGTGTAGGCATTCATGAAACCCAGGGTCAGTCTAAAAAGCTCACTTTTTTTGTATTTGCTCTTTGGAGCATTTGATGTTTGATGGAATCACACATGCACACACACGTATGTGTATGTACATATATATATATATATATATATATATATATATATATATATATATACACAATGTGTGTATACATATACATATTTACGTGTGTGTGTTTGTTGGATTAGCGTGTTTTCCGGTACTTTCTGCTGTAACTAACATGAAAAACAATAGATATAAAAGTTTTTTGAGAGGCTTCTTCAACAGAAACAGCACAGACAGGCTGTGACAAATGATTTAAGCAAGCTTTCTAGCTTCCATGAACACCTAGTAGTACAAGGATGATCACAATTTAATGGATGAAAATCATTAGCAAACACAACAACAAATGCACATATACACTGCAGACTGCTTCTTTAATGTACAAGCCACAAGCAGGGTTATGTGCAGCGAATCATTATGGAGCTCAATATTTAATTACAATACTTTATTTCAAAAGCAGAAAACAGATTAAATGATAAATAAAAGTTGGGGAAATATCTAACAAATATATAATAAATAAATTGTTTTAATACTGTGGCCTAATGGATACAGCATTAGCCTTCTAAACAAAGGATTGTGGGTTTGAGTCCCATCTGGGGTGATATAATCTTTAGATCTAAAATGGCTTGGTGGTAAATCACTTTGGCGATAGTGTGCAGGGTCCTGGGTTTGAGACTTGCAAGGGCTCATTATATACAGCTGAGGTGGCTTACTGATAAATTGCATAGGCTATGTTGTGCAGGGTGCTGGGCTCAAGACCTGCAAGGGCTGTTTAATTACCAGCATGGGCAACCGGTGTTCCACACCAAAGGTCAGTTCCTCATTGGTCAGATCCGACCACAAGCTAATCACTCTAGAAATCCACATCCCGCCCCAATTAGGGAAACCACCATAAAAAATTTCTCCAAAGCCAACTTTACACTTTTTAAGACAGAAGTGGCGAACTTCACGACACCCATGCAGAAGGACAATACATATACGACTGCTGAATCCTACACAAATGCACCTTATAAACACTTACACTTGTGCATGGATTGTGCAATCCCTAACAGAACCAAGATGTTATCCTCCAAAAAAAGGAAGCAAATCTGGTGGTCCTCTGCCACAAACAAACTTTACAACAGAAGAAAGAAACTGTTGCAAAAAAAGAGTAAAATCCCTTGATTGGAGGAAGTCCCTGGTCAGCCTCAATAAGAAGCTGAGATCCCTCATAAAATCCTCCAAAGCTAGTTATGAAAACAAAATCGCCACTGATTCTAAAAACAACCACAAAGTATTCTATAGCTATGTCAAGAATCTCAATGGCAACACTCAGATCTGCTCTGAGTTACAGCAATGGCACTAAATATACAGAACCCACTGATATTGCCAACATTTTGGCAGATAGGGTCAGTGCTAACTGTACCCCTTTCTCACCCCCTAAAGGACCCACCTCTATACCGGAAGAATGCAAAGATCCTGTAATCACAGCTGCACAGGTAAAAAACACACTCTCCAAAGTCAAGAACACAGCATCCATGGGACCTAACAACATCCTATGCTGCGTTCTACATGAACTACAGAACGAACTGGCACCCCACTTAAGTACCATGTTCAATCATAACCTCACCTCAGGCTTTGTGCCCACTGAATGGCGCACAGCGACGGTTATCCCATGCCACAAAGGGGGAGCCACCACAGACCCAGGGAACTACCGCCCCATTAGCCTGACAAGCCTGGTCTGCAAGGCTATGGAATGTATAATCATGGAACTTATAAACAATGACATTGGTAATCTCCAAACTCTGGACCCCACCCAGTTTGGGTTTGTAAAAGGCAGATCATGTCTCCTAAACCTGACAAATTTCTTTGAAGTGGTCACCAAAGCTGTAGATGAGGGTAAGGTGGTTCACACAGCCTATCTAGATCTCACCAAGGCTTTTGACACCATCCCCCACTCTGGAATTATAGATAAACTCACTAAGCTTCACTAAACTATGTATAAATCCCTATGTCACAAGATGGATTGCCAACTGGCTCACTGACAGAACTCACGCTGAGAAAGTAGCAGACTCCAAATCCGACTTCAGAACAGTGATAAGTGGGGTACCACAGGGTCCAGTCCTGGGTCCTCTCCTGTTTGGTATCTACTTCTCTGAAGTACAGGCTAACACAGAAGGCCTTTGGCTAATGAAGTTTGCAGATGACTGCAAACTAGTAGCCCTAATCGAAACCCCTAAAGATGTGGACATCCTACAAAAGGGCCTCACTGAGACAGATGTCTGGTGTCAAAACCATGGCCTCAAGCTCAATGCCAAAAAGTGCATTGTCATCCCTTTTGCTAAAAACTCTGTACCCATGAACTACCACATAGGCGGTAGTCTACTTAACACCGAAAGTGTGATAAGAGACCTTGGGACACAGGTGGACAGTAGTCTCACCTTTGATAATCACGTCGCCACAGTAGTCAGGAAATCCTTCTACGTGCACACCTTTATAACAAAAGGTTTCTCATCCAGGAAAAAAAGAGGTCATTGTTCCCCTCTACGCGTCACTCATTAGACCCATTATAGAATACAGCGCCCCTTTTGGTATGTACCTCAAAGACATCTACAACAAATGGAAAGGCCACAGAAATACCTCACAAAGAGGATTACTGGCCTCTAACAGCTGCCCTATACAGACCGTCTCAAAAAACACCAGCTTTACTCCATCGCTTATTGCCTACTCAGAGACGATTTCTGCCTAACATACAAAGCTATGTCAAACCCAGAGTTGTTGGACATGCTCCACTTAAAGAAATCCCAACTCCTTAGCTCAATGCTTTCTGGAGTTCATAAACTCCAATGCTGTGGATCAACTTATCCACACCCCCACCAGGGGCAACAATATCCTAGACCTAGTCATTACCAACATGAGCGACCAGCGTTCCACACCTGAAGTCAACTCCTCGTTGGTCAGATCCGACCATAAGCTAATCACCCTTCATATCCACATCCTGCCCCCACCCCCCCATTAAGGAAATCATGGTAAAAAATTTCTCCAAAGCCATCTTCATGCTTCTTAAGACAAAAGTGGTGAACTTCATGACACCCATACAGATGGACAATACAGTTACAACCCCTGAATCCTACACAAATGCACTTTATAAGCACTTACACGAGTGCATGGATCATGCTATCCCAAACAGAGCCAAGACACTATCCTCCAAAAAAAGGAAGCCAATCTGGTGGTCCCCTGCCATAAACAAACTGTACAACAGAAGGAAGAAACTGTTGCAAAAGAGAGTAAAATCCCATGAGTGGAGGAGCTACCTGGTCAGCCTCAGTATGAAGCTGAGATCCCTTATAAGATCCTCCAAAGCTAGATACGAAAACAAAACTGCACTAATTCCAAGGACTACTACAAAGCATTATATAGCTATGTCAAGAATCTCAATGGCAACACCCAGATCTTCTCTGAAAATTACAGAACCAACTGATATTGCCAACATCCTGGCAGATAGGTTCAGTGCTAACATTACCCCCCCCCCCACCCCCTAAAGGGCCCATATCTATTCAGGAAGAATGCAGAGTCCCTGTAATCACAATTATGCAGGTAAAATCTGCACACTCTAAAGCCAAAAACAAAGCATCCATGGGACCGGACAACATCCCAGGCTGTGTTTTACACGAAATTCAGAACAAACTTTCTCCCCTCTTAAGCACCATGTTCAATAATAGCCTCACATCAGGCCCACTGAATGGTGCACAGCAACAGTTATCCCACTCCACAAAAGGAGAGCCACCACTGATCCCGGGAACTATCGACCTATGAGCCTGACGAGCCTGGTCTGCAAGGCCATGTAATGTATCATCATGGAACTCATAAACAAAGACACTGGTAACCTCCAAACTCTGGATCCCACCCAGTTCAGGTTTGTGAAAGGCAGATCATGCCTCCTGAATCTGATCAACTTCTTTAAGGCAGTCACCAATGCCGAAGATGAGGGTAAGGTGGTTCACACAGCCTATCTTGATCTCGCCAAGGCTTTTGACACCATCCCCCATTCTGGAATTATAGCTAAAGTCACTAAACTAGGTATAAATCCCTACATCACAAGATGGGTTGGCAACTGGCTCACTGACAGAACCAACACTATAAAAGTTGCACACTCCAAATCTGACCTCAAAGCAGTGACAAGTGGAGTACCACAGGGTTCCGTCCTGGGACCTCTCCTGTTTGGTATCTACTTCTCTGAAGTACAGGCTAACACAGAAGGCCTCTGGCTAATGAAGTTCACAGATGACTGCAAACTAGGAGCCATAGTCAAGTCCCCAAATGATGTGGACATCCTACAGAAGGACCTCACTGACACAGATGCCTGGTGTCAGAGCCACGGCCTCAAGCTCAATGCCAAAACGTGTAGTGTCATCCCCTTTGGTAAAAACTCTGTACCCATGAACTACCACATAGGCAGCAATCTACTTAACACGAAATGTGTGATAAGAGACCTTGGGACCCAGGTGGACAGTAGTCACTCCTTTGATAGTCACATTGCCACAGTAGTCAGGAAGTCCTTCTACGTGGCACACCTCATCATAAAAAGGGTTTTCATCCCAGGAAAAAAGAGGTCATTGTTCCCCTCTACTCGACACTCATTAGACCCATTATAGAGTACAATGCCCCTTTTGGAATGTACCTCACAAGATATCTGCAGTAGCTGGAAAGACCACAGAAGTACCTCATAAAGAGGATTACTGGCCTCAAAGAAATGCCCTACACTGACCGTCTCAAAAAACTCCAGCTTTACTCCATAGCATATCGCCTACCGCGAGTTGATCTCTGCCTAACATACAAAGCTATGTCAAACCCAGAGCTGTTGGACATGCTACACCTAAAGAAATCCCAATCCCTCCAAGCTACATGCTCTAGGGACCTAAACCTTGTCACTACAATAAACAGGACATGCCCGAGGGATAGATTCCTGTCCCAGAGACTTCCCATACTCTGGAACAGGCTGCCCATCGATGTCAAGCAAAGTTCTTCATTAGCACTCTTCAAGAAAAATCTTGATGAATGTATGGGAAATAGGACATACAACCCGGGGATCACGTCTGTGTCTCTGCTTGAAAGTGGGACAGGAAAATAACTTTCTTGGGTGGCGTAAGCCAGGGAATCTTGTTGGCTAGGCTTACGTAGGCCCTTGGGCCGATAGCCTAGTACCTACCTATGAATCTATGAACCTATGAACCCAATCCCTCTGAGCTACATGCTCTAGGGACCTAAACTTTGTCACCACAATAAAAAGAACATGCTGGAAGGATAGATTCCTGTCCCAGAGACTTCCCATACTCTGGAACAAACTACCTATCTATATCAAACAAAGCTCCTCCTTAGCACTCTTCAAGAAAAATCTTGATGACTGGATGGGAGATAAAAAATTCACCCTGGGGATCACTTCTGTGGCTCTGCTCGACAGGGGCACAGGAAAATAATTTTCTTAGGTGTTGAAATCCAGGGTACCTTTTTGGCTAGGCTTATATAGGCCCTAGGGCCAATAGCCTAGTACCTACCTATGAACATAAAGAGAAAAAATACAGAAGTAACTGTTGAAATATTTCTTTGTGCTTCCCGGTTCTCGGTTACTGGCACACAAATTATAAAGACTAAAAACTACCAGAGAAGTGTTTGGCTTCTTAAGAGCCTCACAGATCAATACCTAGCAAGTACCTGTGAACAAAACATATACATCAACATCCCAAAGCTACAACAAGAATTACAACATAAAATATCTGTGCTATTTTAATTCAAGTTGGTAAAGCAATTTTTGCTTTGTAGCATTACTCGCTGCAAAGCACACCAAATAAGTACTACAGTTTTCTGGATTAAAAAACAACCTATTAGCTTTCCTTTTCAAAGATACCACCATTTTATTACAGAAAGATACTTTACTTTTAAAATGAGATTTACACTAGACACATATGCAGATATTTAAGCTGTGTGACACCTAGTCTGGTCCTCAAACCTTTTACCTAGGCTTGCCTTTGGATGCTTTTGAGTTATACCTATCTTCCCTAGATGATCAGACTGGCAGAGATATGCATGAAGTATCTTTTAACTATACTAATGTTACTTAAACAAGCCAGAGCATACAGATATATTGTGCTCTATTTTCCATCTTTTCCAATAAACTCATCTCAGTAAAGCAAATAACTTGTTTGTGTCTTTCGGCTTTTCCTGGTTAGGGGTCACCACAGCGGAACTCCGGTCCGCTAATGATTGGTAGTGGATTTTTATGTACCGGGTTACCAGCCCTGACGTACAACCTTCAATGAAGGCACGCCCCATTCACGTATGCCTCCACACAGAAGACGCTCTAGCTGAGAATCAAACGGGACAACGTCTTGCTATGAGGCGACAACACTACCGCAGCACCACCACCGCAGTTTCAGTAAAGCAAATAACTAATAAACAAAAAAAATTTCAGAAATCTATTTGTTGTCTGTAGTTCAGGGACATACGACAAATTCAAAAACTCTGTTACCAGCAAAAGACATTAAGCAGACAAGCTATAAAGCTTTGAGTAAATCAATAACCCAGAAGCTGAAAATTGTCTCTTACCTAAATATGAAAAAGAACATTAAGGCCAAGCATGTTAAGTCACAGAGGAAGCCAGTACATGAATGTGTGAAAACGCATTGTTTCTTAGAACCATCCATCCATCCATCCAGCCATTTAAAACTGACGTCAGGAACAACACCCTCAGTTCAAACATTCTACCTGAAACAAGGCACTACATTCACCTGTCTTCATTTAAGGCAATCTATATTAGTACTGAGTAACGTACGTTTCCATTCCAGTGTTGGCTGTGGTGTTCCACTGACGGAGCAATGGAATTCAGCTGGATAGCCTTGCTGTACTCTCAGGACTGGAGGATTGATGTTAACTGTTGGTGGGACTCCAGGACCAGCTAAGGTAAAGGGGAACAATGTCAGTTACAGTTAACAGCTACACAGACGCATGATCTAAAGAGGCAGCAATGAGAGAAGGCACCCCATAAAAATGAAACAACAATCAAAACTCATTCAGGCCTGAGAAAATGCACACTCAGTGTGACTCCTTTAAACTAAAGTTGCGTTGATTATTTACTCAGGTTAATGAAAGATCTAAATACTCTTAAGCCAAAGTTGTGCAATCCAGTGTACTTTATTTTGTGTTTTTAAAAAGCAGCAATAACATGTTACCTTAAATGATAAGCATTTATTTTATTAGTACTAACTGCTTACCACAATATCTCTGAAAAAACATCATCCTCTTTAGTTCATAACAATTGGTCTCAATAAATAAATATACATATAGCAATTATCAATAAATATATTACAGAATTAATTATACTGGATTTATATAAAACTTCCCATCATTATTTAAACTTCTTACCTCTTATGTAAAGGTCTACAGTGTAAATTACTTAGGATTACTTTCCTCTCAGTATATTAGTTTTTCTTTCTCTTTTGTTTTAAAATATGAATTGTGTCTATATATAGTAAGTATTTACAGAATGTAAGGCTTCAGGCTCAAGACAGAAAACAGACATTTAGCAGTCTGAATATCAAAATGCCCAAAGAAACACCCAGGAGAGCAGCAGACATTACACAAGAGCAACAAATGGTATGTTTCAAGCCCTCAGGTAGACAGTTAAATCAAAGTGAATAATATTGATGCAGTACCCACCCTTCGCCGCTTTCAGCTATACTTACCTGTCATCATGTACATCATTGGTGTGGACCACAGATAGTAACACCCCCAAATTATCACAGCCTCTGTCACAACACCTCTATATGGAACATGTAAATACCGCTGTTAGAGTTCTCATTCTGTTTGCAATGATTACGCAATGAACAATGTCTCAGATGTAACACTTTTCTTTTTTTCATTCACATCAACAACCTGATATTAGTTTGGCCTGAAATACACACTTTCAGCAGTGAAGAAGTGAAAGTATTTTAATTCAGTTGCTATGTGAAGCCTGAAATGTGAGGCTGACCTGCCCTCCTTGACTGACAGCAAGTGGACACTGTGGTCAGGGCTGTAGAGACACCATGAGGTAGCTTAATGTAATCACACAGGGGAATACAGCACAGCAGATGTAAGAGCTATATGTATGTGTGTGTATGTGAGCCATCAATATCAATGCAATAACATTTAAGGATTAAATTTCATCAAAAGAATAATATTGCTCTGTGAATGACACTACACCCATGGTGCTAATATCCCCAACCTTTCCTGCATTTATATATATATATATATATATATATATATATATATATATATATCTACTTTACATAAACAAAATGCCACTTACCTGAAACTTGTGTCACTGAGACAAAAACACAGACAGCACCAACACACCGACATCCTAGAATACCGACTATTCACTTCAGGTAAGTAACCACTTGGCCATCCTGTTGAACTTTGCCCCTTACCCCCAGGGTAGTGTGATCTTAGAGTTGGTACATTTAATTTGGAGGTGTTGGGGTCAAAGCCCCCACATGGGCAGGTTTGGTTTTCCTCCGTTTACGTGTTTGCTTCGGATGGCCGAGTGGTTACATACCTGGAGTTGGTGAACAGTTGGTGTTCCGGGACATTGGCGTTTTAGTGCTGTCGGTGTTTTTGTCTTGGTGAAATGGGTTTCAGGTAAGTGGCATTTTGCTGATGTAAAGTGGACCCATATATATATATATATATATATATATATATATATATATATATATATATATATATATATATATATATTTTACATGGTTTACTATCAAAACCTTGAAGTGCCTTCAGTCAAATGGTCAGACCGCCAAACCGGAATGCCAAAATAAAAACATCTTTTCACTACCTTATTGAACCAAGTTAATATTGATGATTTGACATTCTCTGTTATAGAAATGTCACCATTGGGTTAAATGTGCCATTCGATGTTCGGTGATGCGGTTCGCTATGTTTCCGTTCGATGATTAGTCATTTTGAAAACTGTACTTTCTTACTTACTTTTATTTGTTTTTAACTCTAGCCGTTGCTTCTTCATAGCCCTTCCAAACCTCCACTGCCCTTCAATTCTTCCATGAACACAATCATGTGGTACATTCAAAAGGTGCCTTTCCACACCAGAGATCTATCAGCAAGCATCTCTAGCCAGTAAGGTCAGGGAGACTAAGGTCAGTGGGCTGCCATGGCAGAGGCTTCTATGTGTTGTTTGGCCCCATTGAGCTAGTGCTTTTCGTATTGAACAGTGTTTTTAATACCTGTTAAGAGGGGATTTGGGGGGTATGGATTGGCTACCTTGAATTAGGAAAGATGGAAGTGATGGGGAGTATTGGAACTCATTTTGTTACAATATTAGCGATACTCTGGGTTTCATCCTTGATGTCATCACAGATAAGCTGGTGTAATCCGTGTATTACTTCTGAGGTTGTTTACATAATTAAAGAATGCCTTATGGTTACTCTTTGCTAATGTAGTAACCTTTAGTTCACATTTAATTCGGTAGGATTTATCTTACTAATCAGTTCTTTACTAACACTACTGAGATTTCTTTTTAGCAGACTGTGATACAGTCTGTTTGTTTCTTTAGGGCTATGAGCTGTTTCCATTTGTAAAGTCCGTTTATGGTTGAGTTCCATTCAAAGAGTTTATTTCTAAATTTGGCATTATATTTGTAACAAAAATGAAAATAGCCAGAGATTCAGAAAGGGCTACAGCCAGCCATTTTCCTGCTGGTACTAGCCCTTTCCAATTCAGAGACAGGCCCTCTGCATTGACTGTATGTTCACAGGCAAGTACTAGGCTATCTGCCCTCATGGGCCATTTTAAGCCCAGACAATTTCCCTCAAAGATGATAATCAACTCCTGTACCTTTTGTCTGTGAGATAAACTCCTTATCCACTACGACAACCATCAGTTAAATGGTTTGGTGGCTTTTGAACCCACAGACACTCAGCTTCACTGTACAGTTCTCTATAGAATCTCCACAGCAGGCCATTTCCTCTGCTGAAATACTTGCTAATGAGGCACTTCAAGGAAGCAGCTCATGCTACTTAGCCATAAGCCTTCCCCTGGAAATGCCTGCAGAAAAGCATTTAGGCAGATGCATAAGTTAAAGTTCACATTCACCCATTACTTTCAATGGGTGAGATCAAATTGCAAGTAAGTGCCGGGGAGTTTAACGTACTGGCGGTGATAGTATATACATATGTGTGTGTGTGTGTGTGTGTGTGTGTGTGTGTGTGTGTGTGTATGTGCACACGCACGTATGGGTGAGTGTGTCCATGACTGTGACTGAATTGGGGTGGACTGTGCAGATCTACTGTGTCTGTGTGGGATGGTGTCTGAGCAGGTGTGTGTGTGTGTGTGTGTGTGTGAGTGTGTGTTTGTCTGTGTGTGTGTGTGTGTGTGTGTGTGTGTGTGTGTGTGTGTGTGTGTGTGTGTGTGTGTGTGTGTGTGTGTCTGTGTGTGTGTGTATGTGTGTGTGTGTGCACGTGCATGAGTGTGTCTAGTGGGGTGAGGGCAGCTGCCATATCTCTTAACTTTCCTAGACAAACAAGCAAATCCTGAAATATTGGAGTGGGGACACTACACACCAGGGAATTTTAAAATATTACTTTGTCTCTTAAAAAATTAATAGAATAACAGGAAGGTTTACAGTACTAAAGCTGTATTGCAGGTATACAGCACTAAGGATCGTCATTACATATTACCCTGAGTGACTTAAAAAAGTTAATAGAACAGTGGGGAAAGCATTGAGCCCTGCACACTTGGCACTGGAAGCAACTCATTAAGAAATGAGAGCTTTAGTTCTCTACTCTGAGGACTTAGAGAAGGCACAGGTCTTGCAATTTGATGCATTTTCTGAACATTTCCATAAAAGAGCCATATCTCTAAAATTCTAATGCCTGGCATTCCTGGCTGATTGCAAAAGTCCATGAGTACGAGAAACAGAGCAGGTACATGATGCAAAATCAGAGACTCTCTGTAAAATCAGGGACAGTTATGAAGGATGATGTGTGTCTGTGTAGGAGGTGCCATATCTCTAAACAGGTATGTTGAAGCACTGGACAACACCTGAGAAAATTTAAATTTTACTTGAAGTTGCATAAGAAGTTAATAGAGCAACAGGTCCAGCATCATGGTTCAGCATCTGAACAAGAAGAATAGAGACCCCTGCAAGCAATTTTAAATGTAAAAGTGTGGCAATTCCCCCCTTACACCCCATTATGAATGTTTTTGAAAAAACTTGTGAACATAAAATTAGGGGTTTATTAAATAACAAGAGGAAACATAGATTTTACAATCTGTACAAAAAAGAAAGGGCTATTTTGAATAACATGGCCCACTATGACAATATCAGATGTATAAAACCTGACAAAGGAGGGGGTTTGGTGATTATGAACTTGATGGCCTACACTGGCAGGATGACCTTCCTACTTAGTGATGAAACAATACACCAGTTTGTATCAGTGAACGAAACTAACACAATCTATAGGGCCATAAATATCTTCCTAGACAAGCTTTTACTATTTGACAACATCTCCTTTGGCTTGTTTGATTTTTTGAAAGTACATTTTCCTGTATTTCTAAAATTCTTGGGTATTCCTAAGATACACTTGAACGTTAATGATAATGATCCACATCTGTGACCAACTGTGGCCGCTGGTAGTTCCATCACCAAGCCTCTTGCCAAGTTCATGGTCTGTAAACTTGTTATTATTTAAAGATTTTCCTCATGTCATTCGTGATTCCTGGAATTCTTTGGATAAACTCAGGAAAACTGTGTGCTGTAAGAACCACCTACTGATCATCTTGGACATTAAAAATCTATTTGCAGTCATCCGCATGAAGAGGGATTACTTTTGTTTGGTGAAACGGTCTCTAAATTTGGATCTTTGTCTGCCAATTATGTGATGTGATTTTGACTACTTTGTTTTCTTTGATGGTGAGTTCTTCAAACAATTGTAAGGTGTTGCTATGGGAGACACATGTGCCCCGATTTTTGCAAATGTGGTATTACTTAGATGGGAAACTGAAGTGGTATTCAAGTTAGATCTATTTGTTCACTGTGTGTGTTATTTTCATTATTTAGACAACATATTTGTGGTGTGGTCTGGCAATATAGAACAATTCCATGACTTTGTTGCACAATTGGAGTTGATCTCTATGTTTTTGAAGTTCACACACAAGGTAATTTTTGACTGCATCCATTTTTTTGGATATTAAAATCAAGAAAGGGACTGGTGGAATATCTGACACCACTACATATAGGAAACCCACCTTTTGCAATGACTTTCTACATTTTAGAAGCAGCCACCCACTACACCAGAAGAAAGGTGTGGCAAAAAGTCAATTCATAAGGGTGTCTACATTAACTTCCAATGACAACATCTGTATTACTCAATTTGAAAAGTTGAAAAGCATGTTTTTGGAATGCTGTTATCCCAATATGATGGTGGATAACTTTTATGTACAAGTGCTACATGAGAGGGGTGGTAGACATGCCCCCATCATCAGAAAGGGTTTACAGAATTCTAACACTGACAATGGAGTGGGTGTTGTCAACAACACAGCTGGTCATCCTATTAAGCATAGGTTCATAGGTGTGTACTAGGCTAATGTCCCTGGAGTCTTTACAAGCCTAGCCCATAGCATTAGCCTGGCATCGTGTCACCTGAGATTAGTTCCCAGTGCCTTTGTCGAGTAGAGCCACTGTAGTTATCCCAGGGGTGAATTTTCTATTTCCCATACACTCACCAAAATTTCTCTTGAAGAGGGCCAGTGAGGTGCTCTGTTTGACATGTATGAGAAGTCTATTCCATAGCATGGGCAGTCTCTGGGTTATGAACCTGTCCCTCCGGCATGTTCTGTTGATTGTGGAAATGAGGTTGAGGTCTCTGGAGTGTGTGTTGTGGAGGGATTGGGATTTCTTTAGCGGTAGCATTTATAACAGAGCTGAGTCAGACATGGCTTTGTAAGTCAAGCAGAGATGGCGTCTAAGTAGGAGAAATGAGACAGAGAATAGTTGGGAGTTTTTTGAGTCTGTCCATATAGGACAACTGTTTAAGGCCTAGGATCATATTTATGAGGTACTTTTGCGGCCTCTCCAGTTGTTTCAGGTGTCTAGTGAGGTACATGCCAAATGGGCCATTGAACCCGATGACTGGCCTAATGAGGGAAGAATAGAGGGAGACAATGACCTCTTTCTTCCTTGATGCAAAACCCTTAGTAATGAGATGTGCCACATAGAAAGTCTTTCTGACCACAGTAGCAATGTGGTGGTGAAAACAGCGGTTGCTGTCAACCTGTGTTCCCAGATCTCTTACAACATCTTCTGTGTTCAGTGGACTACCATTGATGTGGTAATTTATGGGAACCAAGTTTTTGCCAAAGGGGATGACGACACATTTCTTGGCATTGAGCTTAAGGCCATGGTTCTGATATAAGTCGTTGGTCTCAGTGAGGCCTTTCTGCAGGATGTCAACATCACTTGGGGAGTTAATAATAGCTCCCAACTTGCAATCGTCTGTGAACTTTGTCAGCCAGAGTCCCTTTGTGTTGGTCTGGACTTCAGAGAAGTAGATACCAAACAGGAGAGGACCCAGGACTGAACCCTGTGGGACTCCACTCTTGATTGGTCGGCAGTCTGACTAGGAGTCAGCTACTTTAACACTGGGTTCTATCTGTGAGCCATTTTGCAACCCACCTAGTGATATAGGGGTTGATGTCTAGCTTAGTTAGTTTTTCTGTGATACCTGAGTTGGGAATGGTATCAAAGGCCTTGGCTAGATCATGGTATGCTATATGAACCTCCTTGCCTTCATCCACAGCTCTAGTGACTGACTAAAAGAAGTCAAACAGGTTGAGCAGGCATGATCTACCCTTTGCAAAACCAAACTGTGTGGGATCCAGAGTTTGGAGATTCCCTATATCCTTGTTTATTAGGTCCATGATGATGAGTTTCATAGCTTTGCATATCAGACTCATCAGGCTAATGGGGTGATAGTTCTCAGGGTCTGTAGTTGCTCCTCCTTTGTGGAGAGGGATGACTGTAGCAGTGTGACATTTGGTAGGGACAAAGCCTGAGGTGAGGCTGTTACTGAACAGGGAACACAGGTGTGGTGCCAGTTCACTCTGAAGTTCATGTAGAACACAGCCAGGGATATTGTCAGGTCCCATGAAAGCTGTATTCTTGGCCTTGGATAGTGCTGTTTTAACCTGTGCAGCAGTAATACTGGGTGCCTGGCAATCAACTGGTATTTGTGATTGGTCTTTTGGGGGGGAGAAGGGTAAAGTTGGCACTGAATCTGTCGGCCAGTATATTGGCAATATCTGTTGGGTTGGTATAGGAGGTACTATTGTGCAGTAGCTCAAAGCAAATCTGGGTATTGCCATGGAGATTCTTTACATAACTATAGAAGGCCTTGTGGTTGTCTTTACTATCTGCTGCAATTCTGTTTTCATAGCTAGCTTTGGAGGATTTGAAGAGGGATCTCAACTTTTTGTTGAGGTTGATAAGGGTGTTTTTCCAGTCTTGGGACTTCACCTTATTCTGCACCAGTTTCTTCCTGCTGGTTATTCTGCTAACATGGTGTTGCACTATTCATTGGTTGTCTATGATATCCATAGCATTCTATGCAGGAATTGGTCTATCCTGCACTGTGACAATGACCTTAAATCCTGCTTTGATAAACCCCCTACTTTTACCTTTAAGAACAGGTCTAACATTAAGAATATACCAGAAAGACCTGGAGAACACTACAAAATGGCTCTTTTAACACTTCTAAATGTGGCCGCTGTCTTCAGTGCACTTTTATTGACACTGACTTGGGGGGGGGGGGGTGAGCTAACGATTACAGTTCAAAAATGACTGACCAAGGGTAGATATCTGAAAAGGTGGTTTATATGGCTAGATGCTGTTCCTGTTCTGTTTACAATGGAAAGACTAATAATGCACTGAATAAAATGATCTATCAGCACACTTACAGTATATCTAAGATGGACAACATAGGTTCATAGGTATGTACTAGGCTAATGGCCCTGGAGCCTTTACAAGCCTAGCCCATAGAAGGCCCAGGAATTGTGCCGCCTGACATTAGTTCCCAGTGCCTCTATCAAGTAGAGCCACTATTGTGATCCCTGGGGTGACCTTTCTATTTCCCATCTTGAAGAGGGACAGTGAGGTGCTCTCCTTGACATGTATGGGAAGTCTATTCCAGAGCATGGGTAGTCTGTGGGTTATGAACCTGTCCCTCCAGCATGTTCTGTTGATTGTGGTAATGAGGTTGATGTCTCTGGAGCATTTGGTGAGGAGGGATTGGGATTTCTTTAGATGTAGCATTTCTAACAGAGCTGGGTCAGACATAGATTTGTAAGTCAAGCAGAAATTGCCTCTTAGTAGATGATATGAGACAGAGAATAGCTGGAGATTTTTGAGTCTATCCATGTAGGACATGTGTTTAAGGCCTAGGATCCTCATTGTGAGGTACTTTTGTGGCCTTTCCAGCTGTTGCATGTGTCTAGTGAGGTACATGCCAAAGGGGCATTACACTCGATGACTGGCCTAATGAGGGAAAAGTAGAGAGAGATGATGATGACCTCTTTCTTCCTGGATTCAAAACCCTTGGTAATGAGATGTGCCACATAGAGGGACTTTCTGACCACAGTGGCAATGTGGTGGTCGAAGGAGCAGTTGCTGTCAACCTGTGTCTCCAGGTCTCTTATAATGCCTTCAGTGTTCAGTGGGCTCCCCTCGATGTGGTAATTAGTGGGAACTGAGTTTTTCCCAAAGGGGATGAAGACACATTTTTTGGAATTAAGCTTAAGGACATGGTTTCGACACCAGTCATTGGTCTCAGTGAGGCCCTTGTGTAGGATGTCTACATCACTTATGGAGTTAATAATGGCTCCCAACTTGCAGTCATCTGCGAACCTGGTCAGCCAGAGTCCCTCTGTGTTGGCCTGGACTTTTGAGAAGTAGATGCCAAATAGGAGAGAACCCAGGACCAATCCCTGTGGGACTCCACTCGTGACTGGTCGGCAGTCTGACTTGGAGTCCGCTACTTTCACACTGTGGATTCTGTCTGTGAGCCAATTTGCAACCCACCTAGTGGTATAGGGGATGATGCCTATTTTGGTGAGTTTATCAATAATTCCTGAGTGGGGAATCGTATCAAAGGCCTTGGCCAGATTGAGGTAGGCTGTATGAACTGCCTTCCCCTCATCAACAGCTCTGTTGATTAACTCAAAGAAGTCAACCAGGTTGAGCAGGCATGATCTACCTTTCAGGTCAACAAAAGTGCACTATCCAGGCATGCTTCCACCTATAAACATTTCAGCAAATTTAAATTTTCTGTGTTGGAAAAAACTGATCCTACATTATATGCTGGGATTGACAGAACTGACTCTTGAAGTGATTTGGCAGCTCCGTCATGATGCCTCCAATAGTCCCGGTATCAATGAAACAATTTCTATCTCCAGTGAACTGAAGCTTAGAGCTTCTAGGTTATAATACTGTATTTCATGTGTTCACTATTTAGTATTATGTTAATATATGGTATTATAAGCTATAACTATGCTACTTTTTCTTTAAATATTCTGGTGGGCTTTATTATAACAATGTATTTCATTGGTCTGAAGAATGGGGGTGTGTTGCTGATAGGGCTCTTAAATGGCTTTTACACGGGTGTTGTTTTTTTAATTATTTATGGTTCTAAGGATGTCTACGATAAATGAAAGTACTTAACCAAAATTTAAATAAAGTGTTTCTTCAAGCCTGCGCTACCTGGTTGTTTTAGTTATTGATTTTGGACTTTTGCATGTACCAGTCCCGGAGTTTCGCTCGTTTTTGGTTATAATTTTAGAAAGGTGCATATGTATACTTACTACTTGTTTATACTCATTACTTTTCATTTCTAGATTTTTAATGATCCATGTTAGATTTTATTACATATTGTTACTGGAGTAATACACAATGTTGTAGGTGTCCTAATATCTCTGCATGTACAACACTTCTACTTTCTAAAAGGCAGATCATCCTGCTTGAGTTCTTTGAAAAAGTTACTGACGCAATAGCTAATAGGCATGCAGATCACACTGCTTATCTGGATCTTGCAAAGGCCTTTGATACTACCCTCTACGCTGCTATTACTAACAAACCCACCCAACCCAATACTGAGCCGTACATAATAAGTTAGATTGGCAAATGGTTGTCTGAAAGGACTCATACCCATCTCTAGATGGAAAACTGTCTTTAGTGGTGTCCAGCAAGGCTCTGTCTGGAGTCCCTTTCTCTTTGGTATACATTTCTGAAACAGAAAAGCCGATTTCAATGGACTATGGCTAACTAAACTGAGGGCAGTTATTGAATCCCATAATTATATTCAAATTCTTCAGAAAGGCTAGACAGACCATAAGCTTGGTGCCTTAATCACGGGCTTACCTTCAACACCAAGAAAGGATTCTCAGTCTCCATTGGTAAATTTATCATCACTCCTGCTTGCCACACAAATAACAATTCACTTACATTTGACACAGTCATCAGGGAGTTTGGTATGTTTGTTGAAAACAGACTCCACCTTTGACCACCACTCTTTATGGTGGTTAGACAACTCTTCCACCTTGCACAGCTTATCCCTTGTTTTATCTTCTCAAGGTCAAAAGAAGTTACAGTCCCACTTTATTCATCCCTTACAAGAGCCTTACTGAATATGATGGACCCTTTGGCATGTATCTTGTTAAGCTTGCTTTCCACTCTCCCTTGACTGAAACCACCAATGTTAAAAGGTAATTTAAAAATGTGATGATTAAAAATAACATTTATGAAGGATTTTACAAAAAGAGTTAACAGCATCTTCAGGAGAAACTAGCACCAATAACCAGAGGCGATGCAAGGGTGCAGCAATGCTGGCAGCACTGGCATTCCACTTCTAAATGCCGATACTGCCCTTATGGTCAGATCTGAAGTGCATACATACTCCATGTGGGGTACATATAGTACCAGCACTCAAATCAGTGCTGACACTGGCTGCATTCATGGTCAGTGTTGAAACTCTCAGTACTCTGTATGTGATTTCAAACTGAATCACACAAGTGTTACATTTGTAGTAAGCAGTTTTACAGTTTAAACAGTTTAAAGAAGAACCTTTTCTTCAATCATCAAGTTCAGGTATGGGTGGACATTTTTTAAGTTGAAGGAGGTGTCAATGGCATAACTCCAGCATTAAAGAGATTAAAGGTATAACATACCATGGCAAAGTTAAGGAAATTTTTGAATGTTAAGGAGCGATTTAACAAGGGGTCATGAATGTCAAGCCATAAAGCACAGAGCATTGGTCATCCTTAGCAACAGATTTGAGAAAGCAATCTCTACATTTTAGAATGGAGTATTATTTTTTTAGAAGCTTTTGCAATGATTGGAACAAAATGAATAATTACACTTTCCTAATGAGATGCAGAAGAACTTAAAATGCTTAGACTTATTAGAAATGCTGAATGTTTTTCCATTACTGAAGCCCTTCAGTGCTTTCTTCTGATGAACTAGGGTGTCATATTTCAAATCACTTCAGAATTTACAAGATACAATATCATGGCTTATCCCTATGCAGTGTAGGTAAGTACAGGTCATGCAAGATGATGGCTTGGTGAAAGCAACAGTAACAAAAAAAGAAGTTATATACTCACCATAATGTTCCATCTGAGTAGTTCTACTTCATTTGTCTTAAGCCTGTGGGTCTTCGGATCCACATCGGATCTAACATGGCCGCATTTTCCAGCTATGGCTCTGACCTCCATGGTCCTCCTCTTACCCACAATGCCCCCCTGTCTCCCTTCTCCCTTCAGATCGAGTTTGCTGCCTAACAGGAATCAGACACCCGAACCAATGACACCTTATCATCAAATGCCAATCGTCACAAAAACAACCTTAGCCTGGATAGGACCACGGATCCCAACAATAACCGTTCGATACAAAGGACATGTCATATCCCAAAAGATAAGGTTAGTGGGAAGGAGGGGGGGGTGGTTTAAGACAAATGAAGTAGAACGACTCAGATGGAACTTTATGGTGAGTACATAACTTCTTTATCTGAAGTAGTTTACTTCATTTGCTCTTTAACCTGTGGGACAGAGTTCCCAGCTACCTAACTCTTGGGAGGCCCTCATGGAAGGATATTCTAGAGCACCGCAGTGCCAAAGGATGCGCTACTCCTAGAGACCAAATCCAGTTTATAATGAGAAATAAAGGTGTGAGATGAGGCCCACGTAGCAGCTGAACAAATATCATCCAAAGAGAACCTAGACCAAAAAGCCGCTGACATAGCCATAGAGTGGGTTGAATGAGTCTTCACTTTTCTTGGCAGAGACAAACCTCTTTCTGAATAAGTCCGGCCAATGCATTGTGAAATTCAGTGAGCAATTGTCACTGCTGAAACAGGTTTACCAAAGAAGGGTTTGGCGTAGGACACAAAAAGTTGATCAGACTTGTTGTATGGTTTAGTCCTGTTCAGATAAAACTCAACTGCCTACATTCTTCTAGTAATGTAATTTGTATTCCCCTTTGTTCAGGGAGTTGAGAAAAAATACTGGCAAATTAATGGTCTGATTAATATTGGCTTCCGAAGCTACCTCAGGAAGGAAGGATGGTTAGTGTGTAGCGACACTCTATCTTTATGAAAGATCATATAAGGGACTTTGATAGAATGAGCTTGAAGCTCCGACATCCTTCTAGCAGATGTGATGGCAACCAAGAAGGCAGTTTTACAGGTCAAAAACTGTAGCTCCACAGATGCCGCAGGCTGAAAGGGGGGAGAAACAAATGCCTGCAACAGTAAGGTGAGGTCCCACTGTGGAATCGGGTCCTTAACCAGAGGTCTGAGAAGAAAAGAACCTTTGATAGAGGTTATACAAAGTTTAGAGGAAGCCAATGTTTACCCCAACATGAAAATTAGAGATGGCTGCTATTTGGACTTTAACCGTAGAGGAACTAGGAACTAGCACTCTGTTGAAAAATGGTAGCCAGAAAATCTAAAACTGCTGAAAGTGGCACAGTGAAAGGATCCAAAGACCTCTGATTGGCCCATATAGAGAAGCGTTTCCATTTACTATGGTAGACTTTTCTGGTAGATGATTTATGAGCCACAACCAGAATAGACTTAACAGGAGATGACAGACCAGGAGTTCTAATAATCATGGGAACCGCAGCAGCCAAGCAGTGAGCTTCAGACTGTCCAGATCTGGATGAGAAGTCCCCGAGGGATGTGAGAGCAGATCCAGGACCAGATCCAAGGTCCATAGTGGAACCAGATGATACCTGAGTAAGGGAAACCAAACCTGTCAAGGCCAGAATGGGGCAATGAGGATCACAGTGCTCCCCAGCCTTCGAGCTTTCTGCAGAAACTTTGACATAAGGGAAGATGAGGATATGCATGAAGAAGCCTGGAAGGCCAAGCATGAATCAGAGCATCTCTGGGGGCTCCCCTGGCAGGGGGTTCAGAGTGAAAAACTCGCTACATTTCACATTGGAAGGAGATGCGAAGGGATCGCAGCAAGGAAGAACCCACTCTAGAAAGATCTGTTCCGCTACTGAAGGATTCAGAGACCACTCATAAGGCATCAGGATAGATCTGTCCGCTACAATGTTAGACCACCCCCGGATGTGCATTGCCATCAGAAAGCAGCAAGTAGAGGTCACCCATTCCCACACTCTCATGGCCTCTCAACAGAAGGGATAAGATCTGGTTCCCCCTTGTTTGTAGCTATACCAGACCACTGACATATTGTCAGTCTGAATTGCAATCATTCCCAGAGGAAGATGAGCATGAAGGGTCTGCAAAGCAAGAAGAACCATTCTCATCTCTAGAACACTGATGTGCAGATAGGTCTTGGAAGGGGACCACGTGCCTTGGACTGTCCTTCCTGAGCAGTGCCCCCCCAATCTAGTAGGGAGGTGTCCATGGTCACTGTGGTCTAGAGGAAAGCAGGTTGAAACAAACGTCCCTTGAGGAGATCCGGGGACTGAATCCATCACCAAAGGGAGTCCCTGCACGCTTTCGAAATTCTCACTGGAAAAGACAATGGAAGGTCTAACAGTGACTACTGAACTGCAAGTTTCCAGTGCAGCACCCTCATATGAAGGCACACCATTGGCAGAACATTTATTGTGGCCGACATGGAACCTAGAGCCCTTAACACTGCTTTGGCTGTTGGTAAATGGCTCTGAAGAATGTGTAAGACGTGTAACCTCAAGCTGCATATCCTGGACGTGAGGAACACCTTCATTTGTATTGTGTCCAGCCATGCCCTGATGAAATCTAAATTCTGAACCGGGAGAAGAGCAGACTTGTTCATATTGATTGTAATGCCCAACTTGTTGGCTAGCTGAAGGAAGGAGTCCCTGGCCTGACATAGTAGATGCTCTGAAGGGGCAGTAAAGAGCCAATTGTCCAGGTATGGAAAGTCCTGAATGACCTGAAGCCTCAGGAGAGCGGCTACTACCATTACCTTGCTGAACACCCGGGGGGCTGTGGTGATACCAAAGGGGAAAGGCTCGAAATTGGTAATGATAGGCTACCAGCCAGAAGCTAAGGAACCTCCAGAGTGCCTGCCCATCTTGATGTGATAGTACGGGTCTTGAGGGTTGATCAAGCACATCAAGTCTCTGGCCTGCAGACAGGGCAGGATAGGCTGAGTCATGACCATCCGGAATTTTGTCTTGGTTACTGACAGATTCAGTTTGGACAGATACAATATTGGTGTGAGGTCCCCCGCCTTTTTTGGCACTAAAAAAACCTGGAATAAACCTGGCATCCAGACTGGCCTGGGGGGACAGGTTGGATGACTCGTTTTCTTAGCAGTGAGACTACCTGCACTGCTGCCTCCTCCCACTGCATGGGTGGAACGTCTCGGAGGACTTTGTTGGATGGGAGAGGATACTTGAACTGATCAAAATATCCTCTGGATATGAATCGCAGCACCCACTGATCTATAGTGATGGACTCCCATGCTAGTGGGTGTAGCAACAAGTGACCCCCGACTGCCTCCAGAGGTGGACAGCTGCGCAACCCCTCAGGGCTGCTGCCAAGGTTTATCTGAGAAAGGTTCTCGGGACCTGAAATTCTTAGGACCCCCTCTGCCTCTAGGGCGGCATCTATCATATCCCCCTCTGCCTCTGGGGGAAGGTGAGTCCTGAATGTCCTGGGAAAATGCTTGAAACTTGCGGAACTACATCTTCTTCTGGCCTCACTGGTTCCTGGAAAAGGACCTTTGAGGTGGTGAGAACTGGATCCTGATGGCAGACAGTGTCTTTCCATCCTTCTACCTCTGGACCAAAGTCTCTCTGACTGTCTTCCCGAAAAGGGAAAAAACCATCATAAGGGGCGTTGGTAAAAGATGCTTTGAAGAGCTCTGAGAACTGACATAAGCAGAGCCAGGCGTGACGCTGGATGGCAACAACTGACCCCGCTGCCCGTGGCTCTCCATGGCATGGGTGAGCAAATGCATAGACATGTTGGCTACAGCTTTTAGGGTGGCCATTCGTGCATTGAACTTTTTCCTTTCCTCTGCTGACATGAACCCTGGGGTCGACTCTGTGATCTCCTTGACCACATCTCTCTGGAGTCAGATGACATGCACCATGTAGTTCAGCGCACTCACAGAGAAGGCACTGAAGCATAAACTTGCTTCCCAAAGCGATCCAACGCTCTTGACTCTCGGTCAGGTGGGTGGACCGTGGAGCTCTTATGGGCGAATTCCTTCTTGGTGGCCACCACCACCATCATAGCATCGACAGGGGACCTCTTATGTCAGTGTAACCTGTCCATGGCAGGATTTAAGACTTCCATGCCCTAGATGTTATCATTGGCTCTATGGTGTATGGCTCCTTCCATGTCCTAGATGTTATCAGATCCACAAGTGGATTGGCAGGAGGGGACACCCAAGAGGTAGATGGGCCTGAGCCGAATGTCTCCAGAAACACGGAATCATCAGAAGTTGGTTTTGAGTGGACCACCCCCCCTTGGCAGAGGATCTCCATGATGTCTCCAAAGGAGAATTCCTTGGGGGGTGATCTTGGAGAACCTTCCCCTTCATCCAGGTCTGTGTCTTCAGTGAGGAGAATCCAAGTGCCTCCTTTTACACGTATGCTTGTGGGGGGGGCCTCCTCATAGGGACTGTCTGGGGAGATTTTGCAAGCGGGTTGTTCCAAGGGTGGAACTTCCTGGGGCACTATGGCCATAGGCTGTCCCTAAGGGGGCAAGATGGCCAGAACCACACTCAGGGCCAGGGGTTCTGGATGGACTCTGAAGACAATATGGTCAGAGGCCTCGACCCTGCGAGAACCCTCTCCACCACATCGAATGCCAAGGGGGAATGGACCTTCTGGGCTGACATATTGGAAGCCATTCCTCCCGATCCAACTGGGGAACCAGAGCTGAGCCTCTGGGAGCCAAGACGCCAAGGGGAATGCTTCTCTCTAACAAGCTCGGAGCAGAGAGCACTCCCTCAGATCCGAACCTGAGGCTACGCCTATGAGAGCTCAGATCCTATCTTGTCAGATCCGACACACTCAAGACACTGGCCGGTGTTGAGGAACAGAGTACCACTGGCGCCGACCCCTCGACTCCGATCGTCCTCAGATCCAATAACTCCAAAACTGCAGATCAGATCAGAGAAGGAGTGATAGGTCTAACAATGGCTGGAAGGCACCTGCTCTGGTGGGAGAAGGCCCTGGCAAGACCCCCATCTGAATTTGAGTGCAGATAAATCTCTCCATCATCTTGTCCATCTCCGCTCTGAGTAAAGTGGGGGGACACCACCGAAGTAGGCCGGGAAAGCTGGTGGGGGGAAGGCCTAGGGGGCAACCTGCTTATCTGTACCTTGGACTCAGGTGAGAACTTGGGGGATCTGAGCCAAGGTGTCACAAGCCTGGAAACAGGATTAACCTTTGGCGGAGGACCGGCCTCTGACAAACGGTCAGGGGATCGCATCCGAGGCCGGTCCTTCTTGGCTTTATCCCCTTCCCCAGACCTCTTGGCAGGAGGGTGAGTCCCAGAGGCCATAGAAGGGGAAGACGAAGCAGCAGACACTGCTTTCCCAGCAGGGGAAGGTGGGACCTCGGTCTCAGCAGAAGAGGGCAACAGGCCCTTAAGGATCAGTTTGTCCCACCTGTCCTTAAGTGCCCTGGGATTAAACCCAGCGCAAAAAGGACAGGGGGACTGGAGGTGAGACACCCCCAAGCAAACCACACACAGAGTGTGGCCATCCACCAGAGAAAGCTTATGGCCACACTCTGTGCAACTTTTGAAGCCTGGCTTTGGGGTATCAGCCATGCCTTAGCTGGCCCAATGCTCACACACACATGCACCATGCAGAAAGGAAAGAGGGGAGGAAAGATAGCAAAGCCTACTTATTTTTTTTTTTTTTTGCATTACGGAGAACCCGAGAAGGTACAGAAAAGAGATGAAAGATAAAGAGGTAAAGAAAGTCCAAAAAGGGACAAATTACTGCTTCAGAAAAAACTCACAAAGGCTCTGGAGCTCGGACCACGCTGCTTCCTCTCACGCGGCAAATGAGATCTGAAGGGAGACAGGGTGGCATTATAGGTAAGAGGAGGACCATGGAGCTCAGAGCTATAGCTGGAAAATCTGGCCGTGTTGGATCTCATGTGGATCCGAAGACCCACAGGTTGAAGAGCAAATGAAGTAAACTACTTCAGATCAATGCTTTTCATTTTTTCCCAATGAATGATGTCAAGTTTCCAGCTCAAATTTTTAAATAAAACTGATGCTAATTTTTAATTGAAAAACAAACAATAATAATGTTAATATGGTTTGTTTGCTTTTTTATTTATGTATGTGTGCCTGTGTCTTAAGCGAAATTTAATAAAGGTGTTTAGACATAAAACAAACAAAAAATGCAATAAGGGGTCTGAGTTTATTTTCACTGTAAAGTTGAACAACAGAATAAACTTAGGCTTGCTGTGGTGGATTTGCTTGTAGCCTTTGTCAAAAAGCATTACTGCGAAAAGCTTCCAGGTGGGAACATTATGACAACTCCATGGATAATGACAACCCTATCCACTTGAGAAATGTTTAAAGCACATTAGCACCCAATGTTTGAGACTGCCTCAAAGAAGACATCTACTTTACTAAGATAACCAAACCTTTTATGAAAAACAGTTTTTCAAATGATTCCAAGCAAATACTTTTTGGATTTACTTAAAGACACCAACTGCAAGTTAATTTAAAAACCCATCACATATTAA
The DNA here is from genome assembly GCF_019279795.1 of Protopterus annectens. Lineage (NCBI taxonomy): Eukaryota > Metazoa > Chordata > Ceratodontiformes > Protopteridae > Protopterus > Protopterus annectens. The sequence goes on along the minus strand of NC_056729.1, from coordinate 1,796,792,731 downwards.
CTAATTTGACCATAATATACGTTAGAAAAACGTAAGGATTCCATCCTTGCTTAAACAAAAGCATCCCTCAGTTTACTGTAACTGCCTTACCATACAGTTAGTACTCAGCATACACTAAACGCAGGCATTTCTTCAAACCATTAATCATGCAAGATTGTCCATGCTGTTGGAAAACAAGACACATTTATAGACAGACAAGATAAGACTTGATGCTGTGATTATGGCACTTGGTTATGCTGTGCAAAAGATACTGTAGACAGTTCAACAAAAGAAGTGGACTCCTATCTAGACTATTTTACTAAAACTGGCTTAAAACTCTAAATTAATTAAACTGTTGTAAACTGATAGATAAACAGCTAAAAATACTTCTCCTTTATTGGATTTGTTGTTTTCTAATGCTTTCCATATTCAGAATTTTGACACACTGTTTTGAGATTTATTTGTGAAAGTTTTACATTTCATTAAAAATGTTAAAGACAAAGAGCTTTAAAATGTTGACTTTCTGTGCTAGGTATTACATGCAGTCTACATAACTGCAGTGAATTAAATTTCAAAATGGGGGTTTAATGTTGCACAAAACTATCCCAGATATTTAAAAAAATCACTGCTGATGGTAAGAGATGCAGCTGAAAGCGAATGATTAGGTGACATGGAAAATTGCAGTTTGGAGACATGATAGCCACAGTGTGGAAAGACCTGACTATTGGCTAATTTGCATGTTTTTTAATTGCCCTTAGCCATTCTGAGTGCATTTCAGCACATTCTTGGGGTATTCAACACTGGCAGGCCATGCGTTGTGATGGTATAATTTCCCTCCTCGTTCTTTCTGATACACACACACACACACACACACACACACACACACACACACACACACACACACACACACACACACACACACACACACACACACAGCCTACGTGTTGCAGAATGTTTTCTAAGTCTCTCAATGTTTGCTCCTGCCTTGTAGGTCATGATCCTTACAGTAAGTCAATAACGGCAGACATTAGAGTTGCACTTTCCTTATTGTTTGTAAAGTGCTGTGCAATGCTAGAACAGTTGCTCCAATATTTTTTAAGTGAGTTCACCTAAACATTTAAAAAGTCTCCCTGGTATCAACTAGTATTTCTCTAGCTTTGTCCTGAAGCTTCTTTCTACAAATAAATAGTCCCATCTCTCTCTCAACTGTCCTTGATTTTACAGACGCTCCTGCTGTTGACTGTTACACTGTCCTGTCCCTTGGAACTCACAGACCATTGCAAACAGTGACTAATGGCAGACAGAGTTTCACACTTCTTACTATGTAAAAACACCCTGCCACACAAACTTAGCAGTTAGTGTAGATGGTAAAGACTCCTACTTCTTAAGCTGTTTTCTGTGTAAAGGGTTCAGTATTTGCAACTTTTCTCCACCTTTAATTTTAATTTTTCAAAGACTTTAAGGTAATATGTAGGAGTATTCCTGGTTTTATAAGGAGGTGCATAGAGCTAACAATGTGTTGTTGTCTCTCCCCACTTTCCCAGAAGTGTAGCTGGCTTAACCATCACCCTGTGCTTGTCCCACAATCTAGCACCCCACTTCCTTAGCTGTTCAAGTGAAGAGAAAAACCCTCCATTCTTTCTACTGGCACACCAAAAAATGCCAAATACACAACATGCGTTCCCCTCACCCCAGTGTCAAAGGCAATTCATTATCCATTTCCGTGTCTTGACCTGACTTTCCATCCTCACATTTAAGTGAGTAAAAATAAATTGTTTTTGATTTTAAACTGTAGGAAACTGCTTGCTACAAACACAGCAAACATTTCCTATAGTTTATACCCGGCCTGCTAGTATGTTCAGGTTTGAGTTTTAAAAACAAATCTTCTTTTAAAGTGTAGCAAACAGCTTCTACTACTTACACCCAGCCTGCATTGAGTGCTATGATGCACAAGTTTGACAGAAAAAAAATATTTTTGTAAATTGTAGTAAATAGCCGCTATAGTTTATACTAGTTCTGAAAAAGTCTGCTTTATAAAAAGTAGACAAAAGCTACAACAAACTAAGATTCCCAGACTCATAACCCTCAACTGAATAGATTTTTGCAGAATGTCCACATTTTTGCCATTTATTTTTGGTCCAGTTTTCATAAAATTGTGTTTTTCTGGCAAACTTGTGGCAACTCATTTAAGACTGAAGTCAGAAAATAATGACAGCCATTTGAGTTTCAGGCTTCATAATCTTCAGAAAATTTATGCTAATGCAAAACCTGGGCCTTTGTTCCACTTTTATTTATAACTTTGTCCAGATTTCTTGCTATAAGAGGTTGAGAGGCATGTAATCTCAGTCACCTCATTTTTAATAATGAGTATGTGCACTATGGAGTACTGGTATTGTCTTAGCAGGCTTTTTAGTTACTATTTGTCTTTTGCTGCACTGTTTTTTTAGTTTGGCTTAGTTTATATCTTACCTGCACAGTGTAATATGCACAGGTTTGAGTAAAAAAAGAAATCTTTTAAAATGAAACAATCTGTTTTCTACAATATGAATATATAGTTCCTTCCTTAATGGAGACCTACAGTTTTTAGATATGCAGTAAAAGGAAAAAAAAGAGATTTTTTTTTTTACTTTTAAACTATTGTAAATTGCTTGCTACAATGTAGCAAAGTGGTTGCTATACTTTATGACACACACAGCATTACAGCACTGAGGTTTGACCAGAAATGCAAAGCTGGTATGCATTGAAGAGTGATAGGGATTGGCTGATAGTGTCCCCAACAGTTTGTGCTCAGGACAGTTGCCCTATTCACCCCACCCTAGCTATACTACTGCCCTCCATGTCTTTTGCACTTTTTTTAAGTGCCTTTAAGGATTTACAAAGAAGAGTGACCCTGGTGTCAAGTCTTCCCAACTCCCCCAATATTGAAGGATTTCTTCATTAGTCTAATGGAGTCTGGAGCTGTGATAGTCTTCCCCCACACATATACATATACACATACACAGCCCAGCACTCAATCACACTCACACAGTCTCCCATTCACAAATGGACACACTGTCACAGATCCCCCCATCCCACCTATTCACTAACTAACCCTCTACTGTGATATCACACACACACACACACACACACACACACACGCACACACCTTACATCACTCATAGCCGCAAATGCACTCACACATACATATAAGCACATGCATGGGCTCGCACGCACACACACACACACACACACACACACACACACACACACACACACACACACACACACACTGGGCACTTGCCTCTGACATGACTGAGTGAACATGAATGCTTGGCTGCATAAATGCCTTACCACAGGCTTTTTTAGGGGAGAGCACATGACTAATTTGCATAACCGCTTCCCCAGAATGTCACATTAGCATTGTACATCACGTGTACATGTAACAGTCCAGTTACACATCATTAGTTTATAGTTTTTGTATATATCTACTGATTGTATTAACATTAATCTCTTTCAGATTAGTTCTGTGAGTGCATCCACACGTGAAATGCAGTGTAACACATGAATAATGTACTTTGTTTTTCTGGTCATAACATGGATTAGCACAAGTGCTTCTGTCCTCCTATGATCTTTCGTGCCAACTCCTAATGGACTGAGCTGTTTAGAGTATATTTTGACACAGTTGATGTGAAAGCCCCCATTAATGCATGCTTAAAAAGTATAATACAGAAGAGGAAAACAGAAATGTGAAGAACAGCAGGAAGTCTTCATATGTTACGAAACACCAAACTTACGGAGTCTATGTCCTTCTAATGTTTCATACGCTTGATAAAACATCTGTGCCTTAGAAGGTGCTGTGGATAAGTTACAATTTTTAATATGACAAGTATTAAAAGCATTTGTGACTATGTTGCTGAGACTCGGCAGAGTCTGACTTAAAAATAAAAAGTGGCACTTCGGTTAAAACACATGCAGTTTCACAAACAATGTTACTACAAAACATATAAATGCATTGTGGGTAGCAAAGCATTTGTGATTTGATAATGTATCACTCAAGAACAGCTGCATACTTACCACAATAATAGATCTTTCCAGAACACTCTTCCAATAATGTATACATTTAAATTTAAAGAAATCTACCAGTAACAAGGCCAAATGGAAAATAATGATAGACAGTGGTCACCCAAAATATTGTTTATACACCAGTTTGTATCTAGCTAAAAATAACAAAACCTGCACTCAGTTGCAGCATATAAGATTACATTCATGAGCACTTCAAAGGTTGGAAAGGTGGCCTAATGGTTAAGGTGCTTGCCTTATAAACACAAGGTGCAGAGTTTGAATCTCATAAGGAATAATTGGCTAGGCTTAAAATGACTCACAAGGGCAGTTAGCCTATGTTTGAATCTATGAATCCAGTGGTGGGGACACCAGGCTAAAGGGCCAACCTAGTTGCAAAAACTAAGGAGCACAGTTAGTTGGATATCTGATGTTTCTTGTTATATTATAGGGCAACCTGCACTGAAGCAATCACAGAATGAAAAGGGCACTAGAAGAAAGCATGGGGTAGCTCAACAGAAAAAAATATCTAAGGATCACAGGCATCTGTTTTTGTCAACTATATCTTTCTTCCGCTAAGCTATGTGCCTGGAATTGTTGCAAAGTAATTTCATATCATCCACACGTGGCAGATGAAATCCAGTGCACATTGAAGAAAGCACAGACTCAGCAGGTCTATAAACTTTATTTAAGGGTATGGCATTTATTGAATCTCAAGACAATGATACAGAAGGCCACAACACAGAAAATTGAAGCAGAAGGTTTTCTGAAATAAGCACAATCTCACCCCATAACTACACACTTTTAGGAAGACACTTGTCTAGCAGAAGGCAGAGATGAGTCATAAGACTGCATTGCCAAGATTCATTTTACTGACAGCCCTTCTGAATTGCAGAAGGATTTTTGGCACAATTCAAATAAAAAGATTAACATTAATAAGGGAAGGTACACAACCAGTAGGAGACGGGAATGTGATAGGCCCAGGTATAAGGAAGACTGAAGCCTCCAAGAGTTTAGGCTTTACTATACAGCAATAGTCCTGAAATACTGGCCAAGGGTGCTGCCAGAGCCTTAGTCAATAAATATTTGGATACAGGGCACAATGGCTCTACTGGAGCTCAATGTTTTCATTTGCAATAGGCGGTTCAGGGCACAGAATCTCTTTAATCAGCAGTAGTATGTGGTGGAGATGGTGGTAAGGAATATGATGATCGTTTTTGGTTTTATTCATAACTGCAGTCAGATACATAGTTGGGTTACAATATTACTGACTCACCTTAAATATGAATGGACAATTTATTTATTTATTTTATTTTACATATGTTAACCGGGACAGTCCGACTGGATACGTGTCCATTTTCAGCGGAGGCCCGGGGAGAAAAGCTCCACATCCATGTGCAACTAACAGTGGGCAAAACTGCCTTTCAGTTTGTAGCCTGCTACAGACCACCCTCCCAAACTCAGGAACCCCACTCGGCTTTCCTGAGAACACTGGAGAATATGAAGGTCTCTCCAAACGCCATTATATTGGGTGACTTCAACTACCCAAACATAGACTGGGAGCACTACTCAAGCCCCAACGCCCTCGCTCAACGGTTCCTAGAATTTATAAACTCAAATGCTATGGAACAACTGGTCACCACTCCCACAAGAGGGGAAAACATATTGGACCTGAGGTATACCCCTCATTGGTAAGATCTGACCATAAATTAATCTCACTGGACATCCATATCCCGTCCCCACCCCAGCCAAGGAAACCACAGTGAAGAACCTCTCAAAAGCAAACTTCACACTTCTCAAAACTGAGGTGGAATCCTTCAAAGCCCCCGGGCCAGTGGAAAATACAGCCCAAACTGCAGAATCCTTTACAAACCTTTCTATGGACACCTACAGGAATGCATAGATCGTGCTATCCAAACTAAAACCAAGACTCATTCCTCCAAAGGCAGGAGACCTGTCTGGTGGACCCCAGCCATAAATAAGCTATACAACAGAAGGAGGAAGCTACTACATGATAGAGCAAAATCCCAAAAAGGAAAGGCATCTCTGATCAGTACTAGCAAGAAACTATGATCCCTCATAAAATCATCTAAGGCCAGCTTCGAAAGAAAAATTGCACAAGATGCTAAAGATAATCACAAGGCCTTCTTTAGTTATGTCAGGAACCTGGGTGGCAACTCCCAGATATGCTCTGAGTTAGTTCAAAATGACAAAAAATACACTGAACCCACAGACATTGCCAACATCCTGGCAGACAGGTTCAGTGCAAACTCCCCCCCCCAAAAGAGCAAATGTCTATCCCAACAGAGTGTAGCCTCCCTGACATCACAGATGCACAGGTGAGAGCTGCCCTCTCCAAAGCAAAAAACACAGCATCAATGGGACCGGACGGTGTCCCGGGCTGTGTCTTACATGAACTCCAAGAAGAACTGAACCCTCACATAAAGTCACAGTTCAATCTCAGCCTTACTACAGGACATGTACCCAAGGAATGGCGTACAGCAACAGTGGTCCCACTCCACAAAGGTGGTGCCACAACGGACCCCGGAAACTATCACCCTATAAGCCTGACTAGCCTGGTATGCAAAGCTATGGAGCGTATCATCATGCAACTCATAAACAAAGACATTGGGAACCTCCAAACACTGGATCCTACCCAATTCAGCTTTGTTAAGGGCAGATCTTGCCTCTTGAACCTGGTCGACTTCTTTGAAACAGTCACCAAGGCCATAGATGAAGGGAAGGTAGTCCACACAGCCTACCTGGACCTCGCAAAAGCCTTCGACACAATACCCCACTCGGGCATCATAAATAAGCTCACCAGCTTAAATATCAACCCCTATGTCACAAGATGGGTTGCAAACTGGCTCAGGAATAGAACCCACATGGTCAGAATTGCAGGTGCCATGTCGGACTCTAAACCAGTTACAAGTGGCGTCCCACAAGGCTCAGTCCTGGGACCTCTCTTGTTCGGTATATATTTATCTGAGGTACAGGCTAACATGGGAGGACTATGGCTGACCAAGTTCACAGATGACTGCAAACTGGGTGCCATAATCAACTCGCCGACTGACACAAGCATCCTCCAAAAGGGTCTCACAGAGATGGGTAACTGGTGCCCGAGCCATGGCCTAAAGCTAAATGCCAAAAAGTGCATAGTCATCCCCTTTGGGAAAAACAAAGTGCCCACAAATTACCACATAGGTGGTAATCCATTAATCGGAAGAAGTAATTAGGGATTTGGGGACCCAAGTAGATAGCAATCTCTCCTTTGACAATCATGTTGCCAAAGTGGTTAGAAAGACCTTCTATATAGCCCACCTTATCATGAAAGGGTTCACATCTAGATCAAGAGAGGTCATTGTGCCCCTCTACTCATCACTCATCAGGCCCATAATTGAATACAATGCCCCATTTGGGATGTACCTTACCCGACACCTGCAGCAACTGGAAAGACCCCAAAAGTACCTCACCAAGAGGATCAAGGGACTCAAACAGATGCCCTACGCAGTTAGGCTAAAGAAACTCCAGCTCTACTCAGTTGCTTACCGCCTACTCAGAGGCGATCTGTGCCTGACATATAAAGCCATGTCCAACCCAGAATTAATGGACATGCTCCACCTCAGGAAATCCAAATCCCTTAGAGCTACACGCTCCAGGGACTTAAACCTCAGCACAGAAATAAATAGGACATGCTGGAGGGACAGATTCATATCTCAGAGGCTCCCCTCACTCTGGAACAAAATCCCAATCCATGTTAGGCAGAGTCCCTCAATGACCCTCTTTAAGAGAAATCTTGACGAGTGGATGGGAGATCGTAGGTTTACCCCTGGGATCTCTTCTGTGTCCTTACTAGACAGAGGCACAGTAAACTAACCTTAAAAGGGCTATCTTCTGTGACCTACTATACAGAGGCACAGTCAACTAATCTAAAAGGGTGGCAAAAGCCAAACTCTCTGGCTAGGCTTATAAATGCCCTAGGGCAGATAGCCTAGTATCAACCTATGAACTTATGTACAAAAAATGACAATCAATATACATGGTTACATTGAAAATTTAAAATGTAAAACTTTAAAAAGGTGATTATATATACACATGGTTACACAGAAGTTTAAGATCTTTGTAGGTTTATAGTATGAAATATGTACAGAAATCATTGCACAGCATTGGAGTGTATAGAAAGACATGATACATAGATTGATGTCAAGGGTGACAACCAGGAGAAAAAGGTGGTTAGTTAAGAAGGGGAGTTATTAGAAATTAGATTTAGAAGGGTTAAAGGTTACTATAGAAGAGTTAAAAGCAAAGCATTAGATGACAGCAAGTTAACATCCTTACAATATTTTTATAAAGGTTGTTGAGAAGTGTACATAGTTTGGGTAGGTTAGGTTTAGATAATATTGTTCTAAAGGTTGTTGAGAAGTGTATATAGTCTGGGTAGGTTAGGTTTAGAAAGTTTATTCATATAGGATAAGGAAGTTGTTTTTATTGCATATTTTACCTACTTGAGTTGTATTTATATTTGGTCAGTCTAGGTTTAGACATGGACATAGCCAATGCCTGATTAGGTGATTCTTTAGGGATATTTTGAATTGGGGTAAGGAGGCTATAATGGCACAATGCAGTGCTTTATACAAATGTCAAAATTACTGAAGTTATAAGACAGCATCAGAAAGCATCAAAAGTATAAACTGACTTTTCCAGCCATATTGAATGTCTTTCTCCTAAGTGGATTGCAGGTATTAACTAACTTACAGTCCCCTACAGACAATATTAAGATTATACAGCAAGAATTAGAATTTGATATAGACAAACAGTATGCCAGATCTACAATTAGGACTCACTTCCAGTCTGATTTTTGAAGGTTTGTCGATCCTGGTGAATCATAAAATGAATATGATATGGGAATTTTTTTTCCATTTTATTGATAGCGGTATGTGTTGGAAAGAAAAGCTGATAACAACTAAAGCCCTATTTGTAAATATTTAGCTTACAATGACTGCTTGAGTCTGTGTGAAAATAGTTTTATTTGTGTAAGTTTGAAAAGAATGAGTGCAGTAGTATTTGTTTTTTTTGTATTAGAATGATATTAATGCTATGTGTTCTGAAAATCTTAATATGGAAAGTTTCATTTTTTTTTCAAATAACTAGGGCTTACTGGTGATTTATTTCATTCTTTTTAGGTACAAGCTTTTACACTTCAGATGTTGGGTCTAATCAGTGCACTTTTTTTTTACATTTGTAGGCTATTGTAGTGCAAGACAAACAGTTGGAGCCACAGAATGCTTCTGGTTGATTGAGGGTGATCTGGTGAATAATGCATCTTAAGTTAAGTGCACTGACTGTCGGAGATGTATGATGAATAGTCCATCTTACGTTAAGTGCACTGATTGTCGGAGGTGTATGATGAATAGTAACTCTTAAGTGCACTAATTGTCAGAGGTGTATGATGAATGGTGCATCTTAAGTTAAGTGCACTGGGAGGATGGCATAATAGTTAGGGTGTTTACCTTACAGACACAATCTGCTAGGTTTGAATCTCACATGGGGTAATTGGCTAGGCTTGAAATGGCCCACAAGGGCAGTTAGCCTAGTACTAATCTATGAACCAATGATTGTCGGAGGTGTATGACTGAAGTAACATTATGTGTCTGAGACAATGAATAATGGTCTTAAATGTCGTTGTTGTCTTTCGGCTTTTAGGGGTTGCCACAGTGGAACTCTGGTCCGCTAATGATTGGCAGTAGATTTTCATGAACGCTGAGGTGCCAGCTCGACGTTCAACCTTCAACGAAGGCATGCTCATTTACGCATGTCTTTTGAACGCCCACCCAACCGTGGGGAGGACATGCAGACTCCACACAGAAGGCACTCCCCGCACTCCAGCCGAGAATCGAACGGGAGAACCTCTTGCTGTAATCAGTGGTGGTCACATTCCTTTCAGTGCAGGGTTTCTGTATATTCACAGCAGGGGAGTACACTAGTGCTGGTATTTTACAAAAATGTATCTACTGCTATCCTATGACTTTTAAAGTGGTGGTCATGCTTAAATTGGAGATATCATGAACTGAAGGCAGCTAACTATTTTTATAATCAATAAGTATACATTAATAATCAAAAACATCAATTCTAAATATACTTTGGGAAATTGTTGTGATACTGAAAAAACAGGAATGCTATTGGCTGATATGAAATGTAAGCATACATTTTTGACATAAATTATCTGACATAATACAGCTATGGATGGATACATAGTTGACAAAGTGTATATGTGAGCTTCTTATTTTAGCAACATAGACATAACATAGTTCACTTGCAGTTTGGACTCCTTTCTGAAATCATAAAAATTAAACTATTAAATCTCCCCTTTAAAAAAAAAAGAATAGGATGTCTTAAGAAAGAAGACTCATTTCTATCACATGACCCTTAATATAATTCATTTCAGCCAGGCAAAGTACTTGGATACTTCTTTTCTGTTTGTGTCCTCTTGGTGATACAGTCCGGATAAGATTATTAAATAGGAGTCACAATGTTACCTTTTTAGCGGTAGTTTCTGCCTGCAAGATACTTAAGAGAGCTTCCCAATGTATCAATGGCCAGAGGATCACATATCACACATTTATAAAACTTACATTTTAAGACATTATATTTCTGATACAGATATAATTAAATTGTTGATAGCTGGAGAATTCATGGTTGTTCAGTATGGAGTTGTTGATATATTGTACACAGACTTTAATAAGGGCTGACAGTCTGAATCAATATGGGAATGATTTGATAGCAAAATAAAAAAAAAAGATTTATGCAATGTGCGTGGTAAGGCTTTTAAACTCCTCTACTTATGGATAAAGCAATGCATGCTGGGTCCAGGTTTTCAGATGTGGGTTGTGTAAATTAAGAAAATGTTAACAACTCTTTATTTATTTATTTTATTTTATTTATTTTATTTTATTTTACATTTGTTAACCGGGCTAGTCCAACTGGATACATGTCCATTTTCAGTGGAGGCCCGAGGAGAAAAGCTCCGCTATCTAACAGCATGATAATCAAACTGTCTTTACAAAATACATAAGGTATTACATGCATGAGAGGAAAAGTAAATACACAAATCAAAAATTAAAGCATGAAAAATATGTACACAGTAAAAAATTTTCAAGCACAGAACATACTTTGGGCATTTTAATGACAATATGAGGAAAGTACATAAAGATAATAGGAGGTAGAGCTTTTGCTTGAGTATTGGAAAGGGTAGAATAAGACAGGATACAGTAGGATGTATAAAAGTAAGCAGTAGAATAAGGAGGAGGGTATAGTTACAAGATTAGAGAGAGCATTTCTTAGTAGAATAGCTTAGAGCTGGGAGAAAGAAAGATGTATGCAAGAGTAGTGAGGAGCAGAAAGATCAGGTTGGGTAGTTGCATGAGCATAGCCAGTGGTTGGAAAGGTAGTGTTTTAGTTTAGTTTTAAACAGTGAGATGGAGGTTTGGGTTGTCAAGTCAGGAGGAAGTTGATTCCATATTTTACCAACTGAGTTGGAAAATATGGAGTTACCTGCAGTGTTCTTAGATAGAGAGGTTTGAATCAGTATTTTACTAGACGAAGGTTTTTTAGGTTGTTGTAAGGCTTAATAAGGGTGGAGAGCATAGGTGTATAATCAGGGTGGTGAAGGGCTTTATGGGCTATAGAGAGTTGATAGTATTGAATCAGGTGGGGTAGCTCTAGCCATCCTAGGAGGTGGAGATTTCTGCAGTGATGTGTTTTATATGGGGAGGCAGTGGCAAATCTGGCAATGTTATTGTAGGTTGATGTAAGCTTATTGATGTTATATTTGGAAAGGTTAGTATATATAGCGGAAGCATATAGTAGTGTAGAGATAAGATGTGTTCTGGCTATGGTAGTTCTAGCTTCTGGAGTTAAGAATGATTTGATTCTGTAAAGAGAACCTAATTTTCTATTAGTTGCTTTTATGGTTGAGTTAATATGAAAGTCAAATTTAAGTTGGTTGTCAACAGTTATGCCTAAGAGTTTGGTTGTTTGGTCAGGGGAGATAAGGGTGCCACTGTTTGAAGTAATAGAGAAGTTAATAGAGGGGGATTGGTGTGTAGGTAAGAAGAGGAGAAGTTTAGTTTTCTTAGGGTTTAGAAGAAGACAGTGATTAGAGAACCATTGCTCTATGGTAGTAAAAGTTTTTTGGGTGAGGTCGTGTAAGTCATTTTGGTTGGAGGCAGAACAAATGATGGTGGTATCATCAGCGTATTGAATACAAGTAGTTAGAGGTGTGGCAAGGTGTAGGTCATTAATAAAGATGGAAAATAAAAGAGGACCTAGGATGGAGCCCTGAGGGACACCTAGAGAGGTAGGAAGAAGCTCCGAGAGACTGTTGTTCCATAGCACTGCTTGTTTCCTATTTTGAAGATAAGAAGTAAACCAGTTTAAAGCAGTGCTATCAAAAGAAAGAGATTTTAAGCGATGAAGGAGTAGTTGGTGATTCACCATGTCAAAAGCTTTTGACAGATCTACAAAGAAGGCTGATGAAAGAAGATTGTTGTTTCGGTTATTATTAATGGAGTCAATAAAGGTTAGTAAGGCTGTGGTGGTGCTATGGTAGGGACGAAATCCATGTTGGCAGTTTGCTAGGAGATTATTGTATAGGAGGTGATTAAGTAGCTGTTTGTGGATGCATTTCTCCATTATTTTTGCTATAGGAGATAGCAGCGCAATAGGGCGATAGTTAGAGTATTCAAAAGAATCACCCCCTTTAAAGAGTGGGATGATGTGGGAGATTTTCCAGAATGAAGGTATAGTACTTTCTTTTATGGTTCTATTAATTAGTATAGAGATTGGGTAGGCAATAGCTTTAGCTCCTAGCTGGAGATATTCTGCTGGGATTTTGTCGGCTGAGGGTGTAGAAGTTTTAAGTTTTTGAAGTAGGTTAAGAATATAGGAGGTGGGTATGGGTTTAAGATGAAATGGTGGTGGGGTGCAGTTCTGGTTACCTAGTAGAGCAGGGTCAGGGCTTTGTTGGTTGGCTAGATTAAGTATTGTAGAAGTAAAGAAGTTATTGAAAGCATTTGCAGTATGCAAGGGAGAGTCAGGGTGGGAGCCTAGTGGACTGAGTTTCCACTTTCCCGGGAAAGTAGTTTGTTAATAGAATTCCAGAATTTTTGTGGTTGTTGTTGGGAGGAACTCTGTAATTGGGTGTAAAAGTTTTTTATCTTGTATGATAGCTATTTTAGTCAAGTTTCTTTTTTGTTTGTAATTGAGGTGGTCAAGTGAGTCTTTAGTCATTCGCCATTTAGTCCAGGCTTTGTTCCTACTTATTATAAGTTGTTTAGTGTTACTTGTAAGCCATTGTGCTGTCCTGAATTTCATGCATATAGAGCGCATGGGGGCATGATGATCAAGAATGGTAAGGAAGGTATTGTTGAAGTGGTTAACTGCGTCGTCTAATGGCAAGGTTTGTAGAGGTGACCAGTTGACTAGGCTAAGTTCGTGTTGAAAGTGATGGGGGTCAAAGTGTTTTTTGCTGCGAGATAATCGGATAAGGGGTGGTTTCGCTAGGTGTGTTTTGTGCCTGATAATGTATGTTAGTGAGTGGTCACTAAGGTCATCTGGGAGGGTTCCTGTAGTGTATTTTTGTTGGGGGGTATTTGTTAGGATCCAGTCTAGTATGGTTTCTTTGTTATTGGTTTTATTTGTTCTAGTTGTTGAATTAATGGTTTGATGGAATCCATGGAGGTTAATATGGGTAGATGGATTCATTTGTTTGCATATGTTCCAATCAATGTTAAAGTCGCCTAATAGTATGGTTTCTTGAGGGAGAGTGTTTGCGACCCAGTTAAGTAGGCCTTCTAATAAAGGAGGATTGTTACCTGGGGGAAGATAAGCACAAATAATATTTATAGTTTTGTGTGGATTGAGGGAGAGTTTGGCTGTAATAATTTCACTATTAGTGTCATTTGGAGGGGTATAGATAGTTTTACATACTTCTAGTCCAGTTTTGTAGAGTATGGCTACTCCGCCCCCTTTTTGTTTTGGACGGTCTTGTCTTAGGATGTTATAGCCGGGGGGGATAATTTCATTGTCTTTTATAGTGGGTTTAAGCCAGGTTTCGGTAAGGCAGAGAATGTCAAACTGTTGGACTTCTAGTAGGGCATGAAGAGCTGGGACTTTGTTGCAAATGCTTCGGATGTTAAGATGAGCTATAGAGAGAGATTTGGGAGATGGGGTGTGTGGTGTAGACTTAGATTTCATATGTTGGGAATTAAGGGGAAGTACGACAGTTTCAGGGCCTGGATTAGGGTGTATGTCCCCATCTCGTAATGACAAACTTTGTTTGAGTGAGGGCTTAAAGTAGTAGATGTGTTTTGAGAGTGTGAGAATAAGGTATTTAATATGTGAGAGACGATGGTATTTTGGTTCAAGATATGAGTTGTTATATATGGGACAGAGATAGGTAGTGAGTATAGTTGGGGGGGTAGTTAGGGTGCATTTATTTGGGATGCTAACAGTAGAGCTTAGAGGTAGCTCATAGTAGGATATGATATAGGTAGTGGAGAGAGAAGTTAATACAGTTAGTAGAAGGAGTGGGAGGTGTGTGTGGGACATGTTGAGTTGAGTAAGAGATTGTATTATTGTAAGGTATGTAGTCAGAGAGGTTGTGTGTGGGTGAGGGTGGAGAGTGTTGATGAGTGGGTGGAGACAGGAAGAGGCTGAGATTGGTGAAGAATATGGAGGGTGCGGTTATGTGGGGATAAATGTAGAGGTTGCAGGGGTGGGTGGGATTTGGGGGCAGGGAGGGGAGCGGAGTGAGCCCGCAGGGCGAACGGAGTGGGAAGAGACAAAGGAGTGGAAAAGTGCTGAGAGAAAACAATCAGCCAGGTAGAAGAAGCAGGTACGTGAGACAGTGATAGTGTGACTAGTAAGAAGAAAGTGAGTGTGTTAAAAGCAGATGTACTGTAGACAGATCACTAAGGGAAGAAGATAGGCCAAGGGAAGGAAAATGTGTGAAATGGTGTAAAGCTCGAAGTAGAAGGCAGGAAAACCAGTGAGCTTATCAGAGGTAGAGAGAGAGAGAGAGGGGGTATAATAACAAGGGTGCTATGTAGTAGGCAAAAGTTAAAAGCAGGTTTGAGGAGGGAGGTAATGGGAGTAGAGCAGGAATGGAAGTAAGGAGAGCAGAGCTGTAATTAAGGGAGGAGAGATAGTGAAAGATTTAATGTTTTAAACAATCTTCTGAAGCTTATAGAGAGCTTTCAGACAGCATACAAGAAAAGCAGTTGTCAGTGTGAATGATTACACTGCATTTACTTTCATGTGTGGGTAACTGGATATGAAATCACTACTTTTCAACTGTTAGAAGACCTTACAACAAGGGACCAAATGTACTCCGCAATTTGCCTAAGGACATGAAAATCTGAATAACAGATCAGAAATGTAACACTATTACAGATATGGGGAAATATGCTGACTTCCATGTAGCCATCAAGACTCAGCTGCATATAAAGGAATCAAGAAAGCAGTTTAAACAGTGACAGCGTACTGCACATGCAAAAGGGGAAAACACTGGATCAAGTACATAACAAGGTCTTGGAGTGAAATGTTTCCACTGTAACCAGATGGGCCATGTACAGTATACATATCCACAGTGACAGGCTCGGGGAAAAAGTAGTGTGATGGAGCTAATAAAAGTAGCAATTCAGTAGTGGCAGGTTATCTTGAAACTGCAGTTGTGGCGGATTATCACAAGGGCCTGCACCGTACCCTGTTAAAGGGCAAAAGAAACCATTGCTAAGAGGGATGCTGCATCAGATATAACTATTAGGAAGGCCAACAGTTATTAGACAGAAAACATTACCTGCCTGGGCAATCTACTACAGTTACTGCCAAGGGAATAACACCTTTTAAGGTGACAATGATCAGGTTTCATTTGAACTGAGAAGACTGGGCAGAAAGACACACAGGTGGCAGAGTTTTATGATATCCAAGCAAATGTTCTAATTGGCAATTTCTTTGATAACTTACTAATCAATGTATCTGTGATTACAAATAGACAAGCATAGAGGTAATCACATAGAAAAGATAGCAGGGATCAGACCCATCCAGTCTTTGTACCTGAAAAAGAAGTTGGTAATGTGGCCAGTACAGAAAAAGAGCTAAGTGGTGGCAAAAAGCCTGCCACAGGTGTCTGAAGTTACTAAACTTCCCACTGAAAGGAGTTATGGTTATGATAAAGGAAATGGTGGACAGCAGTAAGTCGTCAGTTCTTGAAAAGCAGTGGACTTCCATTAAAAGGAGAACTGGGAGGATTACAAAGAAGAGAGTTAAGGAGACCCATTTTACAAGACCTGTAGGAGATCCAAAGGGGACACTAATCCTCAAGGGCAACGGGAGTTTAGAGACTGGAAAAAATGGGTTACTGTACAGAAAGTGTACTCATAAAGAGGGCCCATAGGAGGACGTAATGCAGCAGTTAGTAGCTTCAAGGACCTTTCATCAGGCAGTGCTAGACATAACCCATGGTGGGCATAACATATATAAAAAGGGGACTATGCATTTTGTTATTAACCAGGTACTGCAAAATATATAAAAATGGTACTGCAAAACTTATTAGCAGAGTCAACAATGTTAAGACAGGGTATCCAAGCTGGGAGAGTACCATGCAGACCCAAGGAGTCAACAAATAATCAAAAGGGCAAAGAGCTGATAGACAAAAACGGTGAAACTGCTCTACCCTGTTATCAAAAACTCAAACAGGAGCCCGCAATTATAACTCTGATCTGTAGTGGTACAGTGTATATCTTATTGGGTGTGTCAAGTATTGGCCAAAGCAGCAGTACACATTTACTATACTCCCTTAAGACCAGCTGCCATTGTATGTTGTTGTTTGTCTTTCGGCTTTTCCCGGTTAGGGGTTGCCATAGCGGAACTCCGGTCTGCTAATGATTGGCAGTAGATTTTCACGAACGCTGAGGTGCCAGCTTGACGTTCAACCTTCAACGAAGGCACGCCCATTTACGCATGTCTTTCGAACACCCACCCAACTGCGGGGAGGACATGCAGAATCCACACAGAAGGCACGCCCCGCACTTCAGCCGAGAATCGAACAGGAGAACCTCTTGCTGTGAGGCAACAACACTACTGCTGCACCACCGCGGATTATATAATGAATAATAGAGGTAGGAGTCAAATCCAGTACAGCTGGTTCTATTGTAATTGATGACAACAGAGTGGGAGTTAAAGCTCATAGACCTTGTCCATCATAGGCTCATTCACCACTAGTGAATGCCACTTAAAACTTTCTTTATATGCCTGCTATAAAGTGCTCTTGTACTTGCTCTAGGTCAGCTTATATCATGCAGAATATATATTCTCACCATTGTCTAGGGAGTAAAAGTGCAACAGGCTGGTCTGGCAAGAGATGTTGATAAGAGAGTTAAAATGACCCATTTCTAGCAGGAAGACAATCATTGGGGGCCAAAAACACCATTTGCATCTTTTAGGAGGTTACTGTATTGGTATCCCCTTGTGTGTCACACAGAAGAAACTTCAACCTAGGATTCATTACTAAGAAATGTTTTAGGAAGTAGCCTCTTCCTGGTAACCTTCTCTGGTCAGGTAACCATTAATAAGTGTGATGGCTGAACAGCCTCTATCTCTAAAAGGGAAAGTGATCAACAAGGGGGTAGAAAATACCGCAGAAGCACAAGACTTCAAAGACCAGCAAAATGTGGAAGTGTAAATCTGGACCCCATATCCCTTATACTACTTCTGTCTCCACCATGTCAAATGTGCCTACAGTGATAAAGTACAGTTGTGTACACTTACCATAAATGTAGATGTTCGAGTGTATTCACTGTTGCAGTCATCACCTGTGGGTTATCCCTACTGTGGTCCTGAGTCAAGAGGTCTAAGATCAGGGGAAACTGCCTCGGAGGCTGTGATATCAGTCTGTGCAGTAAGGGATACCAATGCTGTCCAGGCCAATCTGGAACAATGAGGATGGCCTTTGGTCTCTCCTCCCGTATTTTGCTCAATACCTTGGGAGTATGAGGCAGGGGAGGGAATGCGTACACAAAGAGGGAGTTTCAGGGGAATGTCAAGGCATCCATCTTCCACACTAGTTGGTGATACTCCCTGGTACAGAATTTCTTTAGCTGGTGGTTGAGGTGCGAAGCAAAGAGATACACCTCTGGAGTTCCCCACTCCTGAGTGACTTGCAAAAAGACTTTTCTGTGGAGCTGCCATTCGTGGGGGCCCAGTAAGTTTTTGCTTAAGTGGTCTGCCAGGGTGTTGTTGATCCCTGGTAGGTATTGGGCTATTAGGTGTAATCCCATGGAGGAGGCTGTCAGCCACAGGTTCATGGCTAGCTTGCACAGAGGGTAAGATTGGGTCCCTCCCTGTTTGTTGATGTACCACATTAATATGGTGTTGTCTGTTTTGATAAGGGGAACCCTGGCCTGAGATGGGGTTGGAAGGATGTCAGAGCCTTTTGTACTGCCATCATTTCCTTCTGGTTGATGTGTAAGGGAGGGTGCTGGGCATCCCAAAGACCTTGGGTGCACCTGCCTGCTAGGTGAGCGCCCCAAGCAATGTCTGAGGCATTGGTGGTGATGGTCTGCCCGGTAGGGCGGAGGATGAAGGGATAGACCCTTGTTCTTGGCACAGGCCCCTGCCCACCAGAGAAACTTGGCCTTTATACAGAGGATCAGAGGGAGAGAGGTCTCTAGAGGCTGAGAGTGCTGACACCAAAGGTTCTTTAGATACCACTGAAGTTTTCTCATATGAAGCCTGGCCAGAGGAATTAGTAGGATGCAAGATGCCATGTACCCCAAGGCTTGCAAGAACTTCCACGCCGTGAGGTGAAATCTGGAAGCCAGATGGGTAAAGTAGAGAGGCAGGAAGCTCTGCTTTTCTGGGGATAGGAAGGCCATTTGGGATGCTGTGTTCAGCAGTGCTCCCAAGAAAATGATCCTCCTGGAGGGTGTTTGCTTTCATTTCTTCTTGTTGATGGTGAACCCTAAGGAAGTTAGGAGGGTTTTGACAAAGAGTGTATATTTCTCTGTCTGCAAAATGCTATTGCCTGGGCTAAGTATTTGGTGAATACTCTGGGAGCAGTAGATAAGCCAAAGGGTAGCACAGAGAACTGAAAGTGTTGTGAGCCTGCTCTGAAGAGCAGGAATTTCCTGCAGGATTCCCTTATGGGGATGTGGAGGTAGGCATCTTTTAGGTCTAGGGTCACTAACCAGGCATTTTTGTCAGCATAGGCAGCAGCTGCTGCAAAGTTAGCATTTTGAATTTGGGGACCACCAGGAAGGTGTCAGAATGGATAGATCCAAAATGCGGCACCAAGTGCCCTCTTTTCTGGGAACAAGGAATAGTCTGGAATAAAAACCTTTGCCTGTTTGATTTGCGGGAACAGATTCTACTGCCCCCTGGTATATGAGGGTTTGGACTTGTTTCAATGCCTCTGCCCACTGATTTGGAGGTAAGTCTGGGTACACTCTTGGAATTGGGAGTTTGTTCAAACAGAATTTGTATCCCTAAAAAATGATATTTAAGACCCATTGGTCCTTTGTTACAGAAAGCCAATTATCTTTGCAGTGGGAAGCCTTCCTCCTAGCTTTTGGTGAGTGAAAGGAGGGCAGAGGGGGAGAGGGAGTCATTGAGAGTTTTTGCCATAGAAGGATGGCTTAGAATTCCCTGCCTTTGGGGTGGAAGTGGTCCACTGTTTGGTTCTCTGCTGTCCCTGGGCTAGGGGCCTAAGTGGTCTGTCCCTCTGGGGCTTACCTTCCCCCTGTCTAAGTGCAGGAAAGGACCAGTGCTTAGAGGGAAAATTACTGCTGAACCTAAAAGAAATATTTTACTGTTTGCATAGCTTTTGCTTTGTCTTCCATTTTTTTAAGCACCTCTTCTGCTTTTACTCCAAACAAGCGGTCCTTATCCAAGGGTGCATCAATTAATTTAGACTTGACATGATCAGGGAGAGGTTGTTCCTTCAATCATGCATGTCTCCTAATGACAGATCCTGACACTACTGCCCTGCTTGAGGATTCTAGGGTGTCATATCCACAGTCCAATGAGTGTTTGGCCACTTGACATGTAGAGTACAGCAAATCTGTTAACTCTTTCAAATTGGCACAGTCAGGAAAGGTAGAAATCTTTTGCTTTAATAGTTTCAAAGTGTGTTGTTGACATTTTAACATATGGAACTGACAATTGAGTGCTCTGATAGCCAAGGTTGCAGAGGTGTATACTTTATTACCCCATCTGTCCAGAGCTCTGGAATCCTTGTCAAAAGGAATAGGATTCTTTGCAGAACTAGCCTTAGCTCCTTTAGGTCCCTGTGTAATGACATCCGGGTCTGCAGCAGGATTTCTGTACAAGTATTTGTGAGAAACTGGTACTCTCTAATACCTATCTGGTTTACTGGGAGCAGGTGGGAGGGCATCAGTGGCTAAGCTGGATTCATGGAAAACATCATCCACCACTTCTAAGATAGCAGGGATGGCCAGGGGTCTGTGCTGGGGCAGGTCTAGAAACTCTCTTAGTCTTTTCTTAGACTGAGGGAAGTCCTGAGATTCCCAATGGAAACCTTCCCTGAGGGTGTGAAGGGTTTCCCCAAAGGAATGTTCTGGTGGGGAGGTAGAAGGAATGGATTCCTCTGCATCTGAATCCTCATAAGCAGTCAGAGGTTGTTGTTCCTCTTCAAAATCTGAGTAATCAGATTCCTCATTTTCCTGCTCTGTCATTACTTCAGAAGGGTGTCTTTTCCTTTTAGAAGTTGTGGCCTGATTACCCCTGATAAGGGAGATAAGATCCTCTGCATTTGGGCTTGGGGTGGTGGAGCAGGACTAAGATGGTGGCTAGAGGTAGATTTTCTAGGAGTGGCCTAGCTTCTAGGCCTAAGAGTATCCATCGGTCTGAGAGAAATGGTAGTCAGATGAGAAGATGTTCATTTTTGTCTAGAATCGGTAGTGCGAAAGGCCTCCTTGGAAGCTGGTGCCTGTATTGTGGCTCTGGACCCAACTGAGGCAAAGACAACCAAATGTTTGGAAGATGAAGAAGATTTCTGCGGCATACCAGACTCCAAAAGGGTCTCAGTAGAGGCCTGCGTAGATATCATATTGGGCATTCGGGGCTGCGAACATTCCTCATGGAATTCTGGAGAACTGATGACCTGCTTAGTGGCAGCATCATCAGAAGGCGTAGCTTTGTGTGGTCTCTCTCCAATAAGAGCTCTACGATGAATGGTACTCATGTTAAAGAGGGCACAGAACCGGCAACAGGTGACATCGTGGTCTGGGCCTAAACAAGTAACGCAGTATGAATGGAAGTCTTAGTCTGGGATCTGCTTTGCACAATCGAGACAATTGTTAACTTTTTCGGACATTGGTTCATGCAAGAAAAATGGATCCCGAACGGGGCACTTAGCTTTAGACATTTTCAGCTGTAATTTATACTCTGGTAGCGACCGACCGGCACACTTGCGAACTGCTTCTGCTACGGGCTCCACAGCAAGAAATACTGATGTAATGGCGTTGGCTGCCTTGCTTTATAGCACTGATGACCTGACGTTAGTCAACAAGCAACACAAGCTGATGCAGAAAAACATTGACTCTGGTATTTGGGCTGGCCAAGGGCTATCACAGCAGGGATAACCCACAAGTGATGACTGCAACAGTGAAACATGAAGAACATCCTTCCTAGCATTACTTTGAGATATTCACTTTACTCTGCCCATCTCCAGAGTCCATACACTTTAGACTGTAGCAGAGGTGAATGCGACTGCTAAACTGCTTGTGTCAATGGCAATTGGAGAATGCTATCATGAAAAGTTTCTAGGTAAAAAGGTAATGTTGCTGACTGTCCACTTTAAAAATAACAGCAACAAAAGTGCTATGTAAAGTTAGTCCGATTACCGCAAGAATACTCTGAATATGGTCAGTTTCATGCAACTACCTCATGAATACTTGAACAGCGTAAGCATCAGGAAACAAAGACAACAGTAAGGAATATACCCCTTGGTTTAGCGGCTGTGGATGCCAATGTGGCTTATGTGGGAGGCAAGGACCTCATATACAACTGAAACTCATTTCCATGGACACTGATCACACTTCTGAAGTCCTCTCAAAGTGAGATTCATAAATTTTGAGGACCTACACCATGCATTTTTTAAGAAGTTTATAGATGGTTTCTAATTTATCTATATATGCAGCAAAGTAACTGGTGAAGAATTGTCCTTGTATAGCTTTGTAGTAAGTGGAGAAATAGGATGGGTCAGTGCACATGTAACCCCCTGCCTTTTTTTGTCCTAGTCTGCAGGTCAAAAAGGAATCAGCATCAGCAACAGCAAAGGGGAGGTATACCTAATCTGTAGGTTAAAAATGGGTCCTGACTAAAAAGTAAAAGTATTAGCAAGTAAAGATATGGCAAGGCCTAAACTAATCTAAACATGGAAGCCTGTCTGTTAATGCAGCTGTCAAGAACAAAACAGGAGTTTCAATGGTTGCATGACAGGAAATCAATAACAGAAAATCAATAACAATTTTATAAAAATCAGTGTTGATATGTAAACATTTGATTGAAACATTTTTTTTCTGTGATGGGGAAATACTATTCACCCCAAAATTTAACATAAGCACCTCTGAGTTGCTGTAGCTCAGGGCGTGTACAAACCTCAAATGCAGAAAAACTCAATCAGCTCATGTTATAGTCAAATGCTATTCACTGAGCACGTGGCCTTTTCACTACCATTCAGAAACCACTGAAGACAACACAAGGTATTTAACTTGTTTTGGTGTCTAATGGAAAATATATGGTAAGAAAAGTGTTCGGCACCTCTCTGGCTGTGGCCCAATCATACAGTCAACAATTACATGGAGAGTTCTTTTAGTCAAACTCGCAGTTTTGAAGGCCCTCTCTTACAGAACAGGAGGGAGACACCAACATTGATTCTAGGCTTTCGTGGAACTCTTATGTTTTACTAAAAAACTGATTTTTTAATAGTTTTTCTCTAAGGTGAAACTTGTAGCACGCTGGAAACAATGAATAGTGCCAAACCTATGTAGCTGTGTGTGTCTTCTCCATAAAATTCCATACTAAAATATAAAAATTAACATCTAAACCAAGCTGGTGTATAAACATAGGAAACATGGCAGTAGGCAATAAGAAAAAAAATCTGTTTATTGAGTTTAAAGAATAAAACTGTATGCAGGAACATAACTAAAAAAGGATCTGCTAATTTATAAGGATTAGATGACCACTCACGGGCTAACATACTTTCCATGTAGCCTAAGCACCAAACTTGATGCAGAAATTCTGATTATATCACTTCATGGAAGAAGTAGTCTTAAAAAGATCAGTCATCATTAACAGATAAACTCAAAAACATAGAAAAAATAAAAATCAGCAACAAACAGTTTAAACAAAATATTCTCAGTAAAAGCCAAGCATTTAGAAAACATATGCACTTTGTTTCAGCTCAAACCACTTAGACCATTGATACAAGTTATATATCATCTGAAAGGGAAACTCTGTCATACAGTAGCCAAATTACTTTCAAGGACTGGTGCTCCCTTGCCATTTCACCAGTCTCACTCAATACTTGCTTTTTTGATTATTATGATATGGACATATTGCAACACTTCCCTTCTACCATCAACTGACAGCAGTCTTAGTACTTGTGACATCACCATCATCAATGTAGTACTTGCTGAACTTTTACTGTTAGTAAATTGCATATTGCAGGTACCCAAGGAGTCCCAGAAGGACTCTTCTGCCCCTCAGATAAAAGATGCCCTTTACTGCCTTCACATTTTGTGACATTTGACTAGCTTCCAAAGACATCTTTATCTACTATATTTTTTTATCCATTTTAAAATAATATCCCTTCATACATCTGAGAATGACATTAGCAGAAGCATCCTGAAGACAGTCTTTGTCCAAATACATTCTGCAGACATAACTGTGCATTAATATTAAAAGCTAAAGCATCAAGATAAATTGATGATGGTAAGTGTTTATGTCATTAAGTCCCACTTAAGGGACTTGAAAAGGGAACTGCAAAAGCATGACCTCAGTAGCAGTTACACCACCCCCTCTGGTATGTAAAACTTCCTTCATACCACTGAAGTGGAAAGACCCCAAAGATTTGTGGCTACAAAATTAAAGATCTTAAATTCTTCAACTACCAAATATATTAGCATGATTCTCCTTACACCTGACAGCCTACCAGCTGCTCCAAGGTGAGCCAAGTCTATCTTTTTAATCCCTGAAAAACGTAATCCTACTTGACCTCCTGTTTCTTCACAAAGTAGGTGGCACTGGAAACACCTGTACTAGGATCCTAAATCTACACTGACAAATAAACAAGGCTTACTGGAAGAAATGGTTCTTAACATATTCTCACCCTACAGACTGGATGTGCAGACACAAATGTATGCCAGACATCATATATGGGGCCCTTCGCTCCATGGGAGGCGAGCACTGTTAAATACTCAAAACCAGTAGAGAGAACCTTTATGTGTGTATATGACATTGTACTGCCCCTATGATGATGTGACAAATATTGTTCATATGTTCTGATGTGTGCAGGCTCTCTATTGTTCATATGTTCCGATGTGTGCAGGCTCTATTGTTCATATGTTCCGATGTGTGCACGCTCTATTATTCATATGTTCTGATGTGTGCAGGGTCTATTGTTCATATGTTCTGATGTGTGTAGGGTCTATTTTTCATATGTTACGATGTGTGTAGGGTCTATTTTTCATATGTTCCGGTGTGCAGGGTCTATTGTTCATATCTTTTGATGTGTGTAGGCTCTATTGTTCATATGTTCCGATGTGTGCAGGGTCTATTGCTCATATGTTCCGATTGTGGAGGCTCTATTGTTCATATGCTCCAACGTGTGCAGGCTCTGTTGTTCATATGTTCT
Source organism: Protopterus annectens (assembly GCF_019279795.1). Lineage (NCBI taxonomy): Eukaryota > Metazoa > Chordata > Ceratodontiformes > Protopteridae > Protopterus > Protopterus annectens. The sequence goes on along the minus strand of NC_056729.1, from coordinate 1,796,767,779 downwards.
GATGTGTGCAGGCTCTATTGTTCATATGTTCCAGTGTGTGCAGAATCTACTGTTCATATGTTCCGAAGGTTCAAGGCTCACTTGTTAACATGTTCTGATGTGTGCAGGATCTGTTGTTCATATATTACGATGCGTGATAGAGTCTATTGTTCACATGTTCTGATGTGTGCAGGGTCTATTGTTCATATGTTCTGATGTGTGCAGGCTCTATTGTTCATATGTTCTGATGTGTGCAGGCTCTATTGTTCACATGTTCTGATGTGTGCAGGCTCTGTTGTTCATATGTTCCGATGTGTGCAGGATCAAAGCCACCTTTGTGGAAATGGCGGCTTGACCTATATTACCCAGGGCTTCCTTTTAGCAACATTTTATTCACAGTTTCAGTTTCAGCTCCAGTTAATGAAACATATTCTAGAATGAATATTAAGTTCTAAGGAACATGCCGCTTTATTTTTTGTCATATATACTAGGAGACTACCCAGTGTGCTTTCTTGTGTTACATTTTCAATTACAACTGAAAATATTGCTCATTTTCTTAGAAGTTATCATTTGGATGATACAATTAATGCACTATTAGTCTCTTGGAAACATGAATCATTAATAAGCCATTTCTATGACCCCTGCAGGCATACTCCATACTGTGTATGAACCTGTTTTTATTAATTTGATTACTATGTGCCACAATTGTATAATCTAACTTCATTTAAAGAGTTTCAATGTCAAATGCACAGCATATTTATGGACAGCAATGAATAGCAACTGTCTGTCAGGAAGCAGTATGTCTGTACAATTTGTAATCAACCCAACAAAAGCGGCAATAACATCTGGCTTAATACTGGACATAATCAATAACATCTGGCTTAATACTGGACATAATACTTCAAAGCAGCAAACACGGAATAACTTTTCTTGCCTGAAAGACTACCAATACCGACATTACCATACTATTCCTAAGGGGTAATTAGATGCTGGAAAATGTCAATCTTACCAAGAAAGAAATTAGAGTGGGGGAAGTCTGTCATTTTCTAATACACCTTAAAGCATACAAAATTAGTAGAAAGATAGTCAGACACCCTTCATAAGGGATGCCAGCAACAACCTGCTTACCTGTCCACAGGACATCAAAGGCAGATGGAAGGAATATTTCCAGCAGCTTCTGAATGAAGAAAACCCTACAGAAGCTGTACTGCCCCAGAAACAGCCTATGATGAGAGAAGAAGAGGAGCCCACCCTAGAAGAAAAGTAAGAACAGCACTAAGGAAGATGAAGTCAGGGAAATCAGCAGGCTCAGATGAGGGCACTGCAGATATGATAAAGATGCTGGGTGAGATAGAGGAGAAATGGCTCCTGAGGGTACTAATAGCAGTGTGGAGAGAAAGACGTATCACAGATGACTGGAGAATAAACATACTCATGCCAGTGTACAAGAACAAAGGTAGACATCCACAACTGTGGTCAGTACAGAGGGATCAAGCTCCTACCACAGTGCATGTAAGTTCTGGAGAGAGTGACTGATAAATGGATATGCAGAGTACTAGAATGTAAGATGGGAGATGAACAGTTCAAATTCACATCAGGATGCAGCACAATTGACCCAATGTTTATATTGAGACGGATACTTGAGAAGAAGCTAGAAATTAGGACAGAGTCCAACTGGGCATTCCTAGACTTGGAGAAAGCATATGACAAGGTCCCAAGAAAGCTAATCTGGGCAGTACTGCGGTGGTTTGACGTCCCGGAAACATTGATAGAACTAGTGCAGGCTATGTACAAGGACCCAATGACTCAAGTACGAGCAGTGTTTGGCCTCACAGAGGGGTTTCAGTGGCGGTGGGTGTGCTTCAGGGTTCAGCTCTGAGCCCACTGCTGTTCATACTGGCGATGGACTACATTAGCAAACAGGTCAGAGGGGACAGATCAACAAAGTTACTGTATGCAGATGATGTGGCATTACAGGCAGACTGTGAGCAAGAACTTCAGCAAAGCATAGGAGAATGGAATGCAGAAGTGAAGGCACATGGGATGAAACTAAGCATAGATAAGACGGTGGTAATGGCAGCAAACTGAGGAAATCAGAAGAAGCTGATAATGGAGATAGAAGGGAAGATAGTGGAACAGGTAAACAGCTTCAAGTATCTGGGAAGGGTGGTTGAGGAGAAGGGTAGTCTGAATGAAGAGGTCAAAGTTAGAATCAGAGGGGCTGCAGCCAACTGGCATAGAGTATCAGGTGTAGTCCATGACAGAAGAATGCCAAAGAAGCTGAAAAGCAAGATGTACAAGATAGTGGAGTGACCATTACTACTTTATGGTACAGAAACATGGGCAGTAAAGGCAGAACAGTTGAAGAAGCTAGAGGTGACAGAAATGAAGTGCCTGAGAAAGGTGGTAGGATGCACACTGTGGGACAGATGAAGAAATGAGGACATAAGAGCAGAAGCCAAAGTAGCTCCAATTGCAGAAAAGATCAAAGAGAACAGATTACGGTGGTTTGAGCACATGTGCAGAAAAGCAGAACACAATCTGGTGAGGAAGATTTGGGACATACAGGAAGAAGGTAAGAGAAAGCAAGGATGTCCAGCAAAGAGGTGGATGGATTATGTGAAAGAAGATCTGCGACAATCAGGCATGAGTGTTGAAGAAGGCAGGAGTGTGGCACTGAACTGAGAGAGTTGGTGACAGTTAACACAACACCCTGACCCCATGTAGAAAAAAAATGGGAAAAAGGGGGCTGATGATGATGACTTAAAACATACAAAACTCATCCAAGCTGGAGCTGCAGAAAATGCTTGCAGTTTTAATAGCTTTACTGTGTCCATACTGATGACATACAGCATCAGAGACACACTGTACACGTAGAACTGCCCGGTGTGCTCCTGTAGGCAAAATGTAAAAATGTAAGCTCAAGACAGGCTTACAACCTTACGGCAAACGGTACCTACACTGCAGCTTCAGTCCTTACATTAAACCTTACGAAAAATTATTACATCCTGCAACAACTGTAGCTACCTCAAACAGACATGAAACAGATCCAAGTCTTTCTGTATCTAGAGCTGGGTGGACACTGCACTTTGCTAATTTTGTCACTCATAACAGTTTATGTTTCTCTTTTTGAAGCTTAGAAACCTTTTTTCATTCTATAAACTAGATGCATCCAGTTTTGTCTGTATTCCCCTTTCTCCTCAAGAGCATACTAGCTTTTTTTTTTGGTTTCTGCACTGTTTTGGATGTCTGACCTTCAGCTTTTTGATTGTCCTCCTCTGAGTTGCCTCAGCCCTATGTATGTCCTTCTAATGAAATGTACCACAGACCTTATGATGAGGTTTCGTCAACTATTCAAACACACAAGCAATATTTTCTTCTTTCTATTACAGTTCTATTGCAGGTGCCTAGTTCACTACATTCCAATAACCCACCTAATACGACTACTCCATGCTCCTTTCCAATGCTTTTTTAGTTAATACATGCAAATGTACCCATTCTCATGAGATTTTGTTTCCCAAGTGCCACTTTATTTTTTGCTAAACTTACATTGCCGTATTTCAGAATAATCCTACCAAAAAAAAAAATGAGAATAATTCTTCAACCTTGATGCACCAGCAGTGAAATTTGGGACACTGATAAGAGTGGCAGATTGAATGCTATCTGTCTGACCACCTATACTTACAAACTTAGATAAAATATAGCGTTTTACTGCATAAGCTAAGTTTGAAATGCATACCTATAACACTGTAGTGCTCCAGACTTCTTTTTCAGGAAGTCTGATAACAGTGACGCTTTTCTCAGTCCTAAAATGATATCTAACACTGCATTAGGATTCTGGTTTATCCCTCAGGTTGACATGAGTCCAGAGGCCCATACAACGAGTGTCAATTTTTCTCAGTTCTTTGGAAAAAAGACAAGTTACGATACTTTCTAAGAACTTAGTGCGTCCTCTATGATTCCTCTTTTGAGCACTGTTAGGGGTCACCATGGTTACCCATTTCTACCTTACCTTCTGAAGGAAGGATATAGAAGGAATGCTCCACTCTTTCTTTCTATACAACCACTCAGCCCTATTAACAATACTGCCTGTTCCCAAACTCTGGACATTATCACTGATAAGAATACCCCACCTCTGCAGGTGTGGGCAGACCCACAGACACATTGTTCTGAGGTAAATGTATGAAATCATGCAAATCTGGCATAGTTTCATAGCAATTCCATTAAACTAATATACGTTTATTCGTTATACCTGAGAGGAGATGAAGACAGCATCTTAAAAATGTAGAAGGGGAAAACATGGTGATTTCCTGCAGCTATCAAGGCATCAAAACTTGATGACAGCTGCATTAAATATCTTCAGTGCCCAAGCAGGGGCTTTATTAGCAAAGCACTACAGGACGAGTTCTTTTAAAACTGTGTGTGTACTCCATACTGCATTACTTTGGAATACATATAATCTGAAATGCACTGCAAAACCACACATTCATTCATATACCACTGCTACTGTAATTTCCTTGTACCATGTAATACTTTTTGTTGCAAACTACTTGGGTTCTGTAAGACTGTGAAAAGTTCTGATAGTGGCATGTGAAGCAAGTGGAATGCTGACAAAAGTTATGTTTCTTTTTTACCAGACAACTATAAACAAGGAAATTTACTTACAAATCTGTAGTATTACTATAAAACACAAAAGGTAAACTTCAGCAACTCAAACCAATGACTTCACAGAAGCATAAAGGAGCCACCCCAGTAATATGGCTACTGTGCACAGCTGAGTTAACCTCTAAAGATGATATATGTGTTGGGAAGCAGTTAAGCCACACAAAAACGAATTCTGATTTTACAAGGTACTGTTTGACATAACAACATCCTCTGCTCGTATTGATGGTTGCACTCAGACCATGCAAGAACCATAACATTTGGAAGTCTGCACCACTGCTGTGCAGCCAATACTATGATGCATTTCTGGTGCAGACATGTGATATTAGACCCCAACTGCTTCTAATGGTTTCATCTGCCTTGCAAGGAAAAACAATAGGAATAGTACAGTGCTAAGAGAAATAGTAAAGCAATGTGAAGAACGCAGAAAGGAGCTCCACTGCGAGAAAATCCCATTACCGAGACATGTTATGAGTACAGTTCTAACATACAATAAGGAATAGAACTGCTTACAAACATTAAACAGTTTTCAGGATCAGTGCTCACACTTTACATAAATCAAAGAAGACTAGGGATCATCTGCTATTTTGTTTGATTTTTTTGAGCAGTAACCTTTTTATTCTGACTATTGGCCAACACTGGTGATGTACTTTTTACCAAGTTACAACATCCTTAAAGTAAAAGTCTTTATTTTATTTTATTTTATTTATTTATTTAAATATTTGTTAACCAGGTGGGTGGCCGATCCAATTACCTGGCTAATAAACATTTATAAAATAAATAAAAACTACTATGTCATTTGAGTAACGCAGATCCCCCAGTTCTGTTCCTGATTTTTTTTTTTTTGTAAAGAAAATGTATAATTTCTTGAATGGCTTTGCAACATGGGCTCTCTTCAGTCACTCACTGAATGTCATAACTTGGTCGGAAGGTTTTTTTTCCCATTTCTTCATAGCATATGTACTTTGGGGATAACCAATGTGTCACATTCCTTGCAAAAACTTTATGAACCATACGAACAAAAACATTTTTACTTTTGTTAATATTTTGCTAGTCATATTTCAAAGAGGTGGGGAGCTACGTGGTGTTTGTTAATGAAAGAAATGTTTCACTATACCATCTTTATTACTTTTAAATCCAAAAAGCAGGCAAACAAGGAAAAATCGCACAAATAAACCAAAGAATGAACCTGGATGCCACTGTTAAGTGAAACAATAAAGCCATGGAGAGAAATGTAGGCAGCCTTCCGTTTAACAGTAAAAGCCACAAAACAACAAAAGTATCAGGAGTCTAAGTAATGAAGTAGATTGGTTTGTGACAGCCCACATCTGAGGAAGTGCAAGAAACGAAAACTAAGTGTTGAATACATTTATGTGTTTTGTTGTTTTGTGGCTTTTACTATTAAATGGAAGTCTGCCTACATTTCTCTCCGTGGCTTTATTGTTTCGCTGAACAGTGGCATCAAGGTTCATTTTTTGGTTTATCTTTATTACTTTCTTTGAATCAAATTTCAATATAACATTTCTGTTTTAGAACGTAAATGGACTGTCTAGTTCAATTAAAACACATATGATTTTTAAATACTGTCTCAGACACCTTACATAATCCAGGCATGTTTAACCCTCTTTTAAATCGATGTGTACTTATTAATTCTACCCCAGGGTGGCAGAGTCAGTAATCCTGAATGATGAAATCCTAAAAGACAGTTAGACAGATAGATAGATAGATAGATAGATAGATAGATAGATAGATAGAAAGACAAATAAATAAATAACTAAACAAACAAATAAATAAAGTAATATAAATAGCCAAATTTGAAAAACAACATACTAATACAATTTATATAAAAAGATTTGTTTACCAGAGTTAGCTAGCCCTGATATATATTCTAATTTTACCTTTTCTAGATTCACCTCTTCATTTGTTAAGCTCATAGGTTTGATTGTATAGATTACCACCCTATTGGCCCTCAGGAAGCTTGAATCCCATCTTATCTATTAAAGAGCAGATATTGGAGTCCAGGAGTTGAAGGAAGTTTTAGCGAAGAGATGATTGAGAGGAAAGAGGTGGTCAAAGACAAAGCACTGTGCTACTTAGATGGTGAGGATGACTACAGTGGTGAGGATGACTACAGCAAAGTATATTTAAGGGTTACAGATTCTGATAATTCTGCATATTCTCAGAAGTTGCTGGTCTCAAAGTTAGGGAAAAAAGGCAGACAGGACAGTATTCAAAGTGAAGGATGATGAAACAGGAGCCAGGCTATGAATTTTGAAAAGATCCTTCAGGTTTTTAGGGACTTGTATAGTACGCTTTACTGTGCCAACAAGAAAACTCCAAACTGCAGCCATAGAACAAACCAATATTTGTAGGAAGTTGTCTTGAAAAAATTATGAGCATCAGGTAGATTCAGGATTATGCCCATAACCATGGCAGCGATTAAACATCAGGTGGTTAGGCAGTCATCTGCAGGGGCATGAAGGGATGACGGCATCCCACCAGAGGTCTGAGAAAATGCAGACAGGGTTTGACTGAAACCTGGAGACAAATGTTTAAAGAGATTTCTGCAGGGCTACGATGCCCTGGAAACCTGGAAGAAGATCATTATATCTCGGATTTTAAATAAGGGGAAGAGCCACCTTTTCCATATTCCTACAGAATTATTTTATTTATTTATTTTTATTTATTTTACATTTGCTGACCTAGAGAGTCCGACTGGATACATGTCCATTTTCAGTGGAGGCCCGGGTAGAAAAGCTCCACAGATGCAGAACAAACAACATTGTGATTTCTACATAGCTAGCACGTATTCATAGGACAACACATGATTTAACAAGATTCCATAGTTTTAAAGTTACAAAGTACAATATTCATTAGTAGTTGCAAGTTTTAACAAAATGCCATAGTTTAAGTTAGAGTAGAGTAGTACTTAGAATGTACCAGTTTACAGTAATAACATTGACTGAGACAAATGTAAGTAAAAGGGGGTTGGGAGTAGATGTTAGGGTTAGTTTTGTGAGCTGTGGTTGGGTTTAAAGTTGGAATGTGTACAATTGCTGACTGTTGGTGTGGGTGTTCGCAGGTGAGGCACTATAAGGAGGAGTCAAGATTCTTCTTGAAGGGATAGAAGTGAAAAGGAGCATTTGAGTGGGTCAGAGGGTGTGTATGATATGGGTCAACCTTCTGGGTAGCAAGGGCATAGCCATGCAAGTTTCAGGTGGTGTGTTAGTAGCTTTTTTGAATGTAACCATTGAGTTGGCTGAGGTAATAACAGAAGGTAATGAGTTCCAAATGTTACTGATGTAGTCAGGGAATAGGGAGTCACCTGGTGTGTTATTGCTTTTGGTCACCTTGATTAGTCTTTTACCACTAGAGCAAAGTTGTCTGGTATTAGTTTGTAGTTAAAGTAGATTAGATAGTGCTTATCACTAGAGTGAAGTTGTCTGGTATTAGTTTGTAGTTTAAGAAGGTTAGATAGTGCTTATCACTAGAATGAAGTTGTCTGGTATTAGTTTGTAGTTTAAGTAGATTAGATAGTGCTTATCACTACAGTGAAGTTGTCTGGTATTAGTTTGTAGTTTAAGTAGATTAGATAGTGCTTATCACTAGAGTGAAGTTGTCTGGTATTAGTTTGTAGTTTAAGAAGGTTAGATAGTGCTTATCACTAGAATGAAGTTGTCTGGTATTAGTTTGTAGTTTAAGTAGATTAGATAGTACTTATCACTAGCATGAGGTTGTCTGGTATTAGTTTGTAGTTTAAGTAGGTTAGATAGTGCTTATCACTAGAGTGAAGTTGTCTGGTATTAGTTTGTAGTTTAAGTAGGTTAGATAGTGCTTATCACTACAGTGAAGTTGTCTGGTATTAGTTTGTAGTTTAAGTAGGTTAGATAGTGCTTATCACTAGAGTGAAGTTGTCTGGTATTAGTTTGTAGTTTAAGTAGGTTAGATAGTGCTTATCACTAGAGTGAAGTTGTCTGGTATTAGTTTGTAGTTTAAGTAGGTTAGATAGTGCTTATCACTAGAGTGAAGTTGTCTGGTATTAGTTTGTAGTTTAAGTAGGTTAGATAGTGCTTATCACTAGAGTGAAGTTGTCTGGTATTAGTTTGTAGTTTGCTTATCACTAGAGTGAAGTTGTCTGGTATTAGTTTGTAGTTTAAGTAGGTTAGATAGTGCTTATCACTAGAGTGAAGTTGTCTGGTATTAGTTTGTAGTTTAAGTAAATTAGATAGTGCTTATCACTAGAGTGAAGTTGTCTGGTATTAGTTTGTAGTTTAAGTAGGTTAGATAGTGCTTATCACTAGAGTGAAGTTGTCTGGTATTAGTTTGTAGTTTAAGTAGGTTAGATAGTGCTTATCACTAGAGTGAAGTTGTCTGGTATTAGTTTGTAGTTTAAGTAGGTTAGATAGTGCTTATCACTAGAGTGAAGTTGTCTGGTATTAGTTTGTAGTTTAAGTAGGTTAGATAGTGCTTATCACTAGAGTGAAGTTGTCTGGTATTAGTTTGTAGTTTTATCACTAGAGTGAAGTTGTCTGGTATTAGTTTGTAGTTTAAGTAGGTTAGATAGTGCTTATCACTAGAGTGAAGTTGTCTGGTATTAGTTTGTAGTTTAAGTAAATTAGATAGTGCTTATCACTAGAGTGAAGTTGTCTGGTATTAGTTTGTAGTTTAAGTAATCACTAGAGTGAAGTTGTCTGGTATTAGTTTGTAGTTTACTTATCACTAGAGTGAAGTTGTCTGGTATTAGTTTGTAGTTTAAGTAGGTTTCACTAGAGTGAAGTTGTCTGGTATTAGTTTGTAGTTTAAGTAGGTTAGATAGTGCTTATCACTAGAGTGAAGTTGTCTGGTATTAGTTTGTAGTTTAAGTAAATTAGATAGTGCTTATCACTAGAGTGAAGTTGTCTGGTATTAGTTTGTAGTTTAAGTAGGTTAGATAGTGCTTATCACTAGAGTGAAGTTGTCTGGTATTAGTTTGTAGTTTAAGTAGGTTAGATTGCGCTTATCACTAGAGTGAAGTTGTCTGGTATTAGTTTGTAGTTTAAGTAGGTTAGATAGTGCTTATCACTAGAGTGAAGTTGTCTGGTATTAGTTTGTAGTTTAAGTAGGTTAGATAGTGCTTATCACTAGAGTGAAGTTGTCTGGTATTAGTTTGTAGTTTAAGTAGGTTAGATAGAGCTTATCACTAGAGTGAAGTTGTCTGGTATTAGTTTGTAGTTTAAGTAGGTTAGATAGTGCTTATCACTAGAGTGAAGTTGTCTGGTATTAGTTTGTACTTTAAGTAGATTAGATAGTGCTTATCACTAGAGTGAAGCTGTCTGGTATTAGTTTGTAGTTTAAGTAGATTAGATAGTGCTTATCACTAGAGTGAAGTTGTCTGGTATTAGTTTGTAGTTTGCTTATCACTAGAGTGAAGTTGTCTGGTATTAGTTTGTACTTTAAGTAGATTAGATAGTGCTTATCACTAGAGTGAAGTTGTCTGGTATTAGTTTGTAGTTTAAGTAGGTTAGATAGAGCTTATCACTAGAGTGAAGTTGTCTGGTATTAGTTTGTAGTTTAAGTAGGTTAGATAGTGCTGGGTTTGTTTTTCAGGAAGTAGCAGAAGTTTATGGGCGAAAGAAAGCTGATGGAATGAGAGGAGATTTGGAAATTCAAGCCAGTTAAGTTGATTAAGTGAATGACAGTGGTGGACACAGTAGGGGGCACCAGTAGCAAATTTGGCAATTTGATTGTGGCAGATGTTAAGCTTGCCCATTTCAGTTTTGGGTAGGTTGGTAAAGATGGGAGTGGCGTAGAATACTGTGGTGAGGAGGTGGGTTTGAGCTATGGTTATTCTAGCAGGTTGGGTTAGAAATGGTTTGTTTTTATAATGACTGCCCAGTTTTTTGTGAATGTTTTTAATAGTTTGATTTATATGTAGATAAAACTTGAGGTTGTTGTCAATGGTCACTCCTAGCAGTTTAGTATGAGTGCCTGGAGAGATGATAGTCCCATCTCTGGACACAGTATTGAATGTGTTGGGCATTGAGATGCATTTGTTTGGTTTAAATAGCAACAGTTTGGTCTTGTTGAGATTAAGTAATAGGTTTTTGTTAAGAAACCAGGTTTCTGTAATTTGGAAGTCTGTTTGGGTAATGGAGAAAAATTCATGTGGGTCATTGGCTGAGCAGACTAATGTTGAGTCATCAGCATATTGTATAACAATTGTATCTTTGGATATGCTGTGGAGATCATTAATGAAAATGGAGAATAGAAGGGATCCCACAATGGACCCTTATGAGACTCCTGTGGTAAAAGGTAGCAGTGAGGATAGGTTGTTGTCTCATCAAACTGATTGTTGTCTACCATGTAGATCGTTTTGGAACCAGGGTAGTGCGTGATCACTACGGCCAAGATTAGTAAGGGAGTGGAGTAGTTTGGGATGGTTTGCCATATCGAAGGCTTTTGACAGGTCCAAGAATATGGCAGATATTAGTTTACCTAAGTGCCTGTTTTAGTTGTTGAGGTTTGTAAAGGAAAGAAGGGCAAAGTGGAATCCATGCTGGGCAGGAGAGAGAAGATGGTTATTAAGTAGATATGGCATAAGTTGGTAATTTATACATTTTTCAAGAATTTTTGCTGGTGGGGACAGGATGGCAATAGGGCGATAGTTGGTGAGGTCAGTGGATGTTCCACCTTTATGTAAAGGGATGATGTAGGAGGTTTTACATATTGGTGGAATGCTGCTTTCTGATCTAGATCTGTTAAGTGGAACAGAGATTTGGTAGGCAAGTTCATTAGCAGCCAACTGGAGGTATTCTGCTGGGATGCCATTCGCTGCTAGGGTAGTAGGTTTAAGTTTGGATGGTAATTGTTTGACATAATTTGTAGGGATGGGCTGAAACTGGAAGGTAGTTTGGGGACTGACTGCAGGTTTGGGGATATTGGCAGTAGTAGTAGTGGGTTGTTGTTGAACTAGTTTAGAGATGGTCTCTATGAAGTATTTGTTGAATGATTCAGGCATGTCGGTGATTTCGCCTGTGGAGGTTGGCGATGGGGTGGAGGGTTTGCCGGGGTGAAGTAGTTTATTTATTACTGCCCAGAATTTTTGGGGTTGTTTTGGTGTCTGTTTTGCTGATATAGGAAATAATTATTTTTATCCTGGAGAATAGTTTTTTTGGTTTGATTTCTAAGTTTTTGGAATTGTTCTCTAGTTGCTCTAGTTTTTGTGGCTCTCCAGTGATGCCAAGCTCTATTCATTTGAGAAATCTTATTTTTAGTCTCTTTGGTGATCCAGGGGGCAGTATTCATTTTGAGTTTTGTGGTACAAGGTGGGGCATGGGCATCTAGGATTTTTAGAAAAATGTTGTTGAATTGGATTACAGATTCTTCTAGGGGTACTTCTTTTAGTATGTTCCAATTATGGTACTTTAGTTCAAGTTTGAATTTGTTTGGGACAAAGTTATTTTTGTTCTGGGTAGTTTGTATTAGTGGGGTAGAGTTGGCATGGATTTTGTATTTAGTAAGAAGGTGGGTTGGTGGTCACTAAGGGTGTCCGGAAGGACTCCTGCTTGGTATGGAGTACTTGTCTTACTTATCAAGATCCAATCTAGGAGACTTTCTTTGATTTTAGCATTTCCTAGCCTAGTGCTAAATTGAATGAGTTGGGAGAAGCTATAGAGATTAATATGGCTGGTGAGCTTAGTGGCTGAGCAAGTGCTCCAGTCAATATTAAAGTCACCTAAGATAATGGTTTCTTGAGGAAGATTTTGATTAATCCAATATAGGAGGAAATCTAGTTTTAAATTACACTTGCAAGGTATTTTATGGGAATATTGCTGGTGAGAAATGGGGTGCTTACAAGAGCTGCTTGACATACATCAGTGTATTTTTCTATGATGATGGCAAATCGTTGATACTATATTCAAGATGCTGCCCTTAATTCATAATGAGCATGACTGTAGTAAACATTCAGTGAGTCTAGTCTTGAAGCGGATAAATGTTTGATAGGGTCAAATGGGTTTTCTTATTAAAAACATTGAGAAAGTATCCCTTCTCCCGGGGTTTTTGAATACTGCTACACAGAATACACAGAATCCATTGTGGATCAATGGTAAGACTAGAATACGGGCAATTTATCTGAGTCTTCTGAGCTGTCAAGAGGAATCTGTCAGGGATGACCATGTCCCCTGTGCCTTTTTATTGCATTTAGAACTACTGGCAGGTTTGCTAATGTCTTCAGAGATAGAGGGGTATAAAGTGCAACAGGCAAAAGATAAAACTATGTTTATTTGGTGAAGATGCATCAGTACATTTGGCCAACCCACAAATAAACATAACAAGATTATTTCAGATTCTAAACAAATTTGGTTCATTACTTGGTTATAAGCTAAATAGGCAAAAAGATAGGCTTACATGCTATGGTAGTAAATTACATTCCTACCTATGACTTGGTGAAAGGACTTCCATATTTATGCAGACATGTGAAAGAATATTGGGGAAAGGATATGTAAGGTAGCTGCGCGGACGACGACGGGTAAGTGGTATGCAAAGGTAAGTTGGTTGTTGCTAGTGTTTAGTAGGGGTAGGGGTGGGATAAGGTTAGGTGTGAGTTAGAGGTTGGTGGTTAGGTGAGTGTCTTGAGTAGAGGGGGACGGATGTTGGTGTTTGTAGGGGTAGGGGTGGGATAAGTGGAGTTAGGGTTAAGTAAGCGGTTAGGTGGAGTGTCTTGAGTAAGGTGAAGTGGATGCTGTTGTGTGTGGTGGGTAGGGGGTTGGATAAGTGTGCGAGCAAGGTTAGTTGGCTGGAGTGTCGTGTGTGCCAGATAGTGGGAAGGGTGTGAGTAGTTTTTGTGTTAGGAGGTTGTGTGGTTGTGTGTGTGTGGTGTGTATGTGTTGTGTTGGTGGGTTGTTGGTGTGTGATGTTGTGTGTGTATGTTTTTGGATGTTGGATGTGTATGCCATCTTCTGGCGATTTAGCCATATGTTTCAATAACAAGACCTGATGGAAAAAAATAAGGATGAAATTAAAATACAGTAAGATCGTTAATGATATGGGTCACAGGGTCCAGGCAATTAACATGATTATTATGCATCTGCTTCTTCATCAAGGCAGACTTTTATGTCAACGCATTATAATGGGTATTGAGAACGGACAAGAAAATGACTGAAGGGGTTTATCTCTGACAAACAGCAGTGAGATGTGAAATGCTACTAATACCTGGAGAGGATGGGGGGCAGGGGGCACCAGAATATTTGGGGTAATTCAATGCAATCAGTGTGAAATGGTTATATTTGTACCAGCTGGAAAGTCTTGGTGCATACATAGGAAGACCACCCCCATCCTCTCTAGGTATTAGTAGCATTTCACATCTCACTGCTGTTTGTCAGAGATAAACTCCTTCAGTTGTGCTATGGAATAGACTTCCCATACATGTCAAACAGAGCACCTCACTGGCCCTCTTCAACAGAAATCTTGATGAGTGGATGGGAAATAGAAAATTCATCCCAGGGATCACTCCAGTCGCTTTACTCGATAGAGGCACTGGGAACTAAGGTTGGGTGGCACGATGCCAGGATAATCCTATTGGTTAGGCTTGTAAAGGCTCTAGGGCCATTAGCCTAGTAGACACCTATGAACTTGAATGCAGTTAAGCTAACATTTTAGGCATTAAGAAAAAGTAACAGATTTTTTTTGTATGGGAAACTGACTAACTCTCCTATCAAGATTCCAAGTTGCACTGAGTTTAAGAAGTTGACAGAAGTGCTACATCCAGTTGGGTATGCAAAGAAAGGTAGAACAGGGGTAACTATAACTAAAGAATGGCAGAACACGCATTTAAACTTAAAAAGAAGGGAGAAAATGATAAGGAATGAGATGGGGCTTTCTTGGGAGAAGGTATACACAAGATAGAGCAAGGCGGGAAGATGAGGAAGAATAGCCTCTGTCAGAACTTAGTAGTTTACAAATGGAGTCATGAGGAGCTACTGGGAATATGAGCAAACTTGCAATCAGAGCATACAAAGCCACTTTGTAACAGGGGAATGTTTGCTCAGTTAAGCTTAAATAAAAAACAGAAAAAAATAGTTAAATATTAGAATGACTGTTGCTGCACAGAAGGAAATCAGTTTAAAGTCTGCATATATCATGAAGTCTAGAAGGTTTCATAGTTTTGCCTGGAATTTCTATACCCTCGCAAGGTTAATCTCATTTTGTCCATCAGGAGGCCACATCCTTCTGAAGGTGGATTCTGGAAGTGGTAGGCTCATGGGAGCATCTTTGAGGAGTGGGACTGGCTAAGCTCTTTTAGAAGAGATTTTCAGCAGATATTGAATAAAGTTGACAGGAAGCCAACAAACATACCAACAGAGCTGTCTAAACAGGCAACATGGATGTGAGTGACTGGAAAGTGCAAGGAAAGTCCCCTAAAAATTCATTAGTAATAGTGGCCAAAATGCCGCAATAAGCAAATGGAAATCGGAAAGATCTTTTTGTTGGGGGGAGGGTAAAGGCACAGTTGTTGCCAAGTGGCTACTGTGGTTTAAATATAAAATTTAGTGGGCCTGGGGAGTAAATACAGCAGGCTAAATGCAGAGAAATGAGAGGTAGACACCCCTCATTACCAGGGTGCTACATGTTTTAGAAATGGTTATTGGGTTGTGGCCCACTGGAGAACACACATGGAAATGGGCAGGTTGCTTAGTAAAAGTACCAATTTTAAATCTGAGCATCTACAAAAGAAATTCAATGATTTACATATGTAATATGAGCTAGTTTGTCTTTCAGAATTATTTTTATATGCCAAAAGTTATTTTGTAATTGTGAAATGCTATTAATTGTAATTATTTAGTAAAGGTTTACATTTCAAGGAGAAAGTAAAACATTGTGGGCAACATACAAATTAACTATATAGCACAGAAAAAGAGAAACTGTTTCTGAGTTGGGTGACCTCAGACTTGGTATAACTCACTGAAGTCACTGATTTTTTATTTTTTCAGTACTGTTTTTAGTAACAAACTTTTATATAACTACTGTGCTTTTTTTAGCTTATTGGTCACCATGTTAGCATTTAGGGTTTAACTTTTAGATAGATGTAATCATAGGGCTAGATTCCAAAAGAGTTGTTCTCAGTGTAAGTCTGCCTGATTACTTGCCCTCAGTGCAAGTGACCTACTTTGGTGTAAGGCCTGTCTATAAAAAAGACATGCTCTCAGCCTTACACTGAGAGCAAGCCTTTTGGAATCAGGCCCCTGGTTTCTTGATTCAGAATAGGTAAATTCATGAATATGTTATTACAATGATATTGCATTAAGGTGCCAAGGTGCCTTCTTTTCTCAATAAAGCTTCTTCTAACCTGAATAAGGGAATCTCCATTTTCATTACATGCCAAATTGAGTTACTATAGCACTCAATGCATGACTGAGATAGGAAATTCACCCAGAGGATCACCTCTGTGACTCTGCTCGACATGAGCACAGGAAAATAATCTTCTAGGGTGGTGAAAGCCAGGGTACCTTTATGGCTAGGCTTATATAGGCCCTAGGGCCAATAGCTTAGTACATACCTATGAACCTTTTACTTGTAGCTGCTTGATGGTACTATTATCTTGGGTATTTCTGATTTTTCTTTTTGCATTTGTGTTCTCCCTGTACAGGTTGCTTCCCAGCGCCTGCATGGGCTTTTTGATCGGATAAGACTCCCAGGCTAGCCTTAGCCTAACAGGGCCAGTTCTTCACCATAGTACAAGTGTTTCTTTTGTGACTGACATTGTATTAAGAAATGCAGCATGTTTGTTTGTTTGTGTCTTTCGGCTTTTCCCGGTTAGGGGTCGCCACAGTGGAACTCCAGTCCGCTAATGATTGGCAGTAGAGTTTTACGTGCTGGCTTGCCGGGCCTAACGCACAACCTTCAACGAAGGAACGTCCATTCATACATGTCGCCACACAGAAAGATGCTCTAGCTGAGAATCGAACGGGCAACGTCTAACTGTGAGGCGACAACGAAATGCAGCATGTATGATCTATTAAACAATGAGACGACTGTTATCTTTGTTAAATATTATCATGATCCTCCCCATTATCTGTCTGTCTATTGTGTTAAATGTTTTGTTTTATTTTTCATGTCATGGATGCAAATTGGCTACTGTGTCAACTCATCTACAGAATTAGGAAAAAGAATAAATAAACATTAAGCAACAAATAAGTACATTATAGTCTTCACTGTTACGTTATCTGTAAGAAATCCAGACAAATTTGAAACAGCACCAGACATTAATTAACATGTTTTTTTTTCCCCTGATGTGTTTGTTTCTCCCTGGGTCTACCATAACATAAGACAAATAGCATCTTTCAGAGATAAACATTTAAGGTGCATTAACAAACAAAGAACCAAAGATGCTACGCTCATCCAGCAGAACCCATATTAGAAAACTAAATGAAATAAACCAGTTTCCAGAGTAAATTGCCAAGGTGAGTGTCACTCACTACTTCAGTTATTCTGAGATACTTTATTTTTTTTATTTATTTTTATTTAACATTTGTTTACTGGGAAAGTCCGACTTGGAACAAAGCCGATTTTCAATGGAGGCCCGGGAAGAAACGCTCCAGACACATGTCTTTGTGACATATTCTAGATAGTGTTACTATTTTCCAGTGAAATACACACTAAAGGAGAGAACTTTGAAATCTCAAGAGCATGCTTATCTGACCTAAAGCGTGTAAACGTTCCCAGTATCCGTCTGTTAGATTAAGCTTCATTATTCCTTTCACTGGCTACTCCTACAACTGACAAAAAGAGCCACAAAAATAGGATGTTAATTTCCAATACTGCTTAGAAGCAACGCCATAGAATATGCTGATTACTGACTTCTTCAAATTGTATTTGTAAAAATTATAGCTTTACTGTGTAAAACTCCTGCCATGTTACTTTATGTAGTGTTTGCTTAGAAATATTCTAAAGCAATATATTTTCATTTGAAATCATTTGCATTATCCTAAAAAAGTGGTCCATAACTATACTCTTTTTGTTGTAAGTAGCAGCAGCTATTAAAGAATAAAATGTGCTGGAATAAGCGGGTTTGCAAAAATTGTGAAAGAAAACTTGGTCTTGCTTTTCATTTGCTTAACATTGTTAGGATGATGTGAATGATTTCAGATGAAAATTCCGAAAATGTCTAAGGTGACTACGTGCACAAAAGAAATCCGACCATCACTGCAGCAAAACTAGTACTTTAACAGATAGGAAATAGGAGCACTTTCGTGGCTACAAACTACTTCTTCAGATCATAAAAAGCAGGTGTTATAAACAACAATCATTTAAAACATAAAGCAACAAATCAGAACAATTTCTAAGACCAAAAACAGGTGTACAAACAACAATCATTTAAAACAAGGCAACAAATCAGAACAATTTCTAAAACCACATGATCCACACTGTAATTATTCATTCATTATAAAGCTCTCACTATTCATAGAAACTATCCAGTAAAAACAATTGTATATAGTCACATGGTATCAATACACAGACTGCATGTGACTATATAAGATCATTTTTATTGGATAGTTTCTATGAATAGTGAGAGTTTTTTATGAATGAATACTCACTACAATGTGGATCATGTGGTCTTAGAAATTGTTCTGATTTACTGCCTTATGTTTTAAACGACTGTTGTTTATACACCTGTTTTTAATGATCTGAAGAAGCTGCTTGTAGCTGTGAAAGCACTTACCTCCTATTTGTTATCTATTTATTAAAGTGCTAGTTTTGCTGCGGTGGTGGTTGGATTTGTTTTGTGCATTTAGTTTTGTTCAGTTTTACAAGTCGACCTTTACCCACTCATTACATCTGTTTGCTTCTAAATATGTAAGGTGAAGCAGATGTTTGTGGACAAAGCCTAGCCGAAGCCATTTATAGAAAAGATTTGAGACAAAGTGTTTGGCAACTATAAAAAGACATCTATAGGCCTATTCTAGAAGACAATGACAACATTAACACAATGGCAGAAACACACACCAGTAGATATTGTGGTAATTTTATTTCTACCTTTTCAACTAAGAGTGGGGTTGTTACACACATATTATAAGGAAGAATTGGGAAATATTTAAACTAAACAACAGTTTGAGTAAATCACCCACCACACACACAATAAGACTTAACTTAGGAGAGGGACAAATATTAAGAACTTGTTGGGACAGATTGTTCCCTATAAAAAAGGAAAAGAAGGGGACATTTACTTGCATTGGCTGCAATACCTGTTGAAACATTATACAGGTTGATAGTGTTAAATTATTATGATTTAAGGTTAAAAGCAAAAGGAAGTATTATATGCAGCTTTATGCCACTCTTGTTTGGCCTCTTATATAGGAAAGATAGAGAGGACATTACAGGAATATGTACCTGAGCACGTGTATGATATAAATAGAAAATATGTTAAGACTGCCATGTACAAACATTCTATTAACTGTACTGGTTTCAAAAAGTTTCATTTCATTATTTTGGAAATAATAACCCCAAATTCAAGAGGGAGTCTTTGGGAGGAGATAATAGAAGCTAAGGGACTTTTATGGCAGCTGCAATTAGATACCTTTCACTCTCCGGGTATCAATGAGAATGTGTCTCTTGTGTGTTAGTCGAAAATGAAGGCTGCCAGATTGTGATTTTTTGAACACAGTTTTAAATATAGGTTCATAGGTTCATACTAGGCTATCTGCCCTAGGGCATTTATAAGCCTAGCCAGAGTGTGTTTGGCTTTCGCCACCCATTTTAAATAAATTTTGCTATGCCCTTTTTCGAGGTTAGTATACTGTGCCTCTGTCTAACAGTGACAAAGAAGTGATACCTGGGGTAAACCTACAATCTCCCATCCACTCATCAAGATTCCTCTTGAAGAGAGTCAATAAGGGACTCTGCCTAACCTGGACTGGGATTTTATTCCAGAGTGAAGGGAGCCTCTGGGTTATGAATCTGTCCCTCCAGCATGTCCTATTTATTTCAGTGCTGAGGTTCAAGTCTCTCAAGCACGTAGCTCGATGGGATTTGGATTTTCTGAGGTGCAGCATATCCATTAATTCCGGGATGGACATGGCTTTATACGTCAGGCACAGATCGCCTCTGAGCAGGCGGTATGCCACTGAGTAGAGCTGGAGTTGCTTTAACCGGGCAGCATATGGCATCCATTTGAGCCCTTTGATCCTCTTGGTGAGGTACTTTTGGGGTCTTTCCAGTTGCTGCAGGTGTCTGGTAAGGTACATCCCAAAAGGGGCATTGTACTCAATTATGGGCCTGATGAGGGATGAGTAAAGAGGCACGATGACCTCCCCTGATCTAGATGTGAATCCCTTCATGATTAGGTGGGCTATATAAAATGTTTTTCTAACCAATTTGGCCACGTGGTTTTCAAATGAGAGATTGCTATCAACTTGGGTCCCCAGGTCCCTAATTACTTCTTCCGTACTTAATGGATTACCACCTATGTGGTAATTTGTGGCACTTTGGGGATGACTATACACTTTTGGCGTTTAGCTTGAGGCCATGGCTCTGGCACCAGTTGTCTGTTTCTATGAGGCCCTTTTGTAGGATGCTTGTGTCGGCTGGAGAGTTGATTATGGTTGCAGTCATCTGCAAACTTGGTCAGCCACAGTCCTTCCATGTTGGCCTGTACCTCCGAGAAATATATACTGAACAAGAGAGGTCCCAGGACTGAGCCTTCTGGGATGCCACTTGTAACTGGTTTGGAGTCTGACATGGCTCCAGCAATTCTAACCATGTGGGTTCTGTCCTTGAGCCAGTTTGCAATCCATCTAATGACATAGGGGTTTATATTTAATCTGGTGAGCTTATCTATAATGTCCGAGTGCGGTATTGTATCGAAGGCTTTTGCGAGGTCCAGGTAGGCTGTGTGGACCATCTTCCCCTCGTCAATGGCCTTGGTGACTGTTTCAAAGAAATTGACCAGGTTTAAGAGGCAGGATCTGCCCTTAACAAAGCCGAACTGGGTAGGATCCAGTGTCTGTAGGTCCCCAATATCTTTATTTATGAGGTCCATGATGATCCTTTCCATAGCTTTGCAGACCAAGCTAGTCAGGCTTATGGGGTGAAAGTTTCAAGGATTCGTTGAGGCACCACCTTTATGGAGAGGGACCACTGTTGCTGTACGCCACTCTTTGGGTACATATCCTGTAGTAAGGCTGAGATTGAACAGTAGTTTTATGTTTGGGTTTAGCTCTTCTTGGAGTTCGTGTAGGACGCAGCCCGGGACACCGTTTGGTTCCATTGATGCTGTGTTTTTCACAACTTTACCTTAATTTTTCAATGCAATGATTTTACATATGAATAACTTATTTAATATTCCCTGGTTTGAATGCATTTACTATATTTCATCTAATATTTTTTATCTAATGTAGTTTCTTGTACATGTACCTTTAAATGCTCTACATGGTCTGTTCAGTAGTCATGTGATAAAGTAGGTCATGTTATGTAACCAAATGGCAACAGATCAGCTAATGTCATGGCTCTGTAGAAGTCTGTGCTTTTTGTGAAAGACTAAAGTGCTTAACCATTAATTTTTTTTACTGTTACTGTTTTGGTTGCTTCCTCAAGGGTGTGTTGGCAATTGATTCTTTGTTTGGTAACTTTTCATGGTTTTTCAACATACCTGGAATAGAGTTTTGTTAATTATGAGTACAGTGTCTATTGAGCATAACAAAACAGCAGATCTTCAGCAGTTTTGTTTTTGTGCATTGATACAGTATCACATAAATTTCCTGAGGCAACTAGGGGTAGGGCATATTTCAGGACAGGTATCTTTTCATCTATAAAAAGAGTATAGTTTCAGCTAGAAATAGTCTAGTAATGTTATAAGCCTGTGCCTGGAGAGTAGTTGTGGTATTGTATGAGGAAGTTGGGAGTAGCAGATAAGAGTGTAAGAGTGGTACAGGATATGTACGAGGGCAGTGTGACAGTGGTGAGGTCTGCAGTAGGAGTGACAGATGCATTCAAGGTGAAGGTGGGATTACATCAAGGATCAGCTCTGAGCCCTTTCTTATTTGCAATGGTGATGGACCGGTTGACAGACGACATCAGACAGGAGTCCCCGTAGACTATGATGTTTGTGGATGACATTGTGATTTGTAGTGAGAGTAGGGAACAGGTTGAGGAGACCCTGTAGAGGTAGAGATATGCTCTAGACAGGAGAGGAATGAAGGTCAGCAGGACTAAGAATATGTGTGTGAATGAGGGGAAAGACAGATGAATGGTGAGGATGCAAGGAGTAGAGTTGGCAAAAGTGGATGAATTTAAACACTTGGAATCAATAGTTCAGAGTAATGGTGAGTGTGGAAGACAGGTGAAGAAGACAGTATAGGCAAGATGAAGTGGGTGGAGAAGAGTGTCAAGAGTGATTTGTGACAGACTAGTACCAGCAAAAGTGAACGGGAAGGTGTACAAGATGGTAGTGAGACCAGCTGTGTTACATGGGTTGGAGACAGTGGCACTGACGAAAAGACAGGAGTCAGAGCTGGAGATGGCAGAGTTAAGGAGGTTAAGATTTGCAATGCTTGTGATGAGGATGGACAGGATTAGAAATTAATATATTAGAGGGTTAGCTCAGGTTGGATGGTTTGGAGACAAAGCCACACAGGTGAGACTGCGTTTGTTTGGACAGGTGCTGAGGAGGGATCCTGGGTATATTGGGAGAAGGATGCTAAGGATGGAACTGCCAGGTAAGAGAAAAAGAGGGAGGCCTAAGATAAGGTTTATGGATGTGGTGAGAGAGGACATGCAGGTGGCTGGTGTGACAGAGCAAGATGCGGAGGACAGGAAGAGATAGAAACAGATGATCTGCTGTGGTGAACCATAACTGGAGCAGCCTAAAGAAAAAGCAGAAGAAGAAAGTTATAAGCTTGTTTCTGATAAGATTAGCATGGCTGTTGAAGTTAGGAGATGGTTCCAGATTAAGCTAAGCCATTTGCAGCACTACTTCAAAGGAGCAGCTGTCCTAAACATCAGTTAGATTCAGTAGAAAAGCAGGTAGATTTTGAGGTGTACTACAAAGCAATGAAATACATTTACATGTAGTAACTTGAAGACTACTTAAAAAGTACTTGGATCCACATGTAGCACAGATGGAATTAAAGAACTACATGATCTGCTCCTCTGGATGGTCCAGTCTGAGTAAAGTGAGTGTTTAGGGTCAAGAAAGGGAAACAGAAGCAGTTGGGAGTCAAGCTCACATGTGAGTCTTCCTATTAGGATGTGTTAAATGTTCTTACAGCACTGTTCTGACAGGTCACAGGGTTCCAAACCCTCTTGTGCAGGATTAAATATGAAAGTTAATGACATTAACACTTAGGAAGAAACATTTAATAAAACTGCATAGACCACTGTTGTTAGTACACATTTTTAAATGCGTGTAAGGAAACAAAACACATTTAAAACAAATGTGATGTATGTTTCACCAGTGTGTGTATATTACATAATAGTAAAGATTTCAGGACAAGTTCACAACAAATACTGTTACGTACTGAACCAGGTTACTCAAACCAATTTATAAGTATTTTACCATTGTAAGTTTCCACTGTCAATGTAAATTGGATGACCATTAGTATTTTATTACTTACTTGTTTTCTTTGCTGTACAAATATGTCATTTTGCTTTGCTTTCTGGCCTAGGTTGTACCGGAAAAGGCTCTGTTGACCAGTGTACTTACCCGGTTAACAAACGTATACATAAATAATAAATACACCACTTAAAGTTACAACGTTATTTCACTTGATGTACTTCTTCCAGCTTATGGTCACAAAAGGAATTTTCAAACAGCTGATAAAATTAGCACACGGTTGATGCACTAAACATGGTGTTACACCATAACAGCGCTGTCCGATGCAGTGCAATATATCCATTCAAATGGAGACACACAGAGTCATAATGTTTTATGGGGACAACATAAATAGGGTAGAGATATGTGACATGAAACACTTTTAATTATCACCTATTTGCTGGAATACATTATCTATTATAATTATCTATCTGCTGCATTTGTTAGGCCTCTATTATACATGAAAGCGTAAGGAGAATGAACAGGCCTACAAATCAAAGTGATAATCTTATTTTCAGTTTAATGATCGTACTTTTAAGGAGATTCAAATTTGTCTTTATCCACTGTACTTCTTCGTCTTTCCCTTACCTTTATCAAGATTAAAATATTTAATAAGGCCACTTAGTTGTTGGTTTTGCCATCAAGAATCATTTGAGAAGTGCCAGATTATGCTGAATGTCATCTAAAGTTCTTAATTTGAGCAGTTATTTTCCTCTGCGGTTGCTCTTAATCTCAGAACCATTCTATACCACTTCAAAATCTAAGCAAATCACTGCAGAAAAAAGTAAAGTTTTTTAGATCATTAAAAAGGTGGGGAAAAACTCAGCCAACTTGAGAACTTGAGATATATCCCAGCATGGGAATTATTTGGAACTAGGACAGAATATCATACCCCTTGTGAACGACTAATTGAATCCAGGTAATGAAAAGTCCTCCCACATCAATTAACACACATAAAATGAAGAGTACAAAGTGAAAAAAATATCGAAGCATAAAACCATCCTTTAATAAAAGCCAGACAAGTGTTCTTGCTGGGAAGAATGTTCCTCTGTGCATCACACCTTCCCCTACTTATACATATTAACACTGAGACTGCTTCACCATGCAGAGTGGGAAATGGTCAGAATTATATAAATGTGAATTTCCCCCCACATTGCTGCAATATCATCTAAACAAAAAAAAAGCAGCGAAGTGACAGAATAAAACAGACTTACAACAATGAATAGGGCATTGGACAAATGCAACCTGATCAATGTTCCTTCAAGAAATATGGAAATGATAACAGACATGCTGCTAATTAATACTATTAAAAATGGAGCTATATAAAAAGAAACTTTTCTTACATTTTTAATAACTCCACTGCATAACATAACTATTGCATTCCTGTGTAGTGACATTTCAGAACTGAACTCAAAAACTACCTTCTTAATTCTAGCACTTGCTCATGCCCGGTCCTTACTTAATACCCCCACCTCTCTATTACATTCTTTACTCACAATCTTCAGGATTCCATGACACTTCTATAATTGTAGCACTGTTCATACATTTATTACTAATATAGCTCTTATCGTGGAATTCCTATAATTTACTTGCATGAACATAATTCTGTAGCTCACTCAGCATTTTATTTCTGTACTTAATTTATCATATAACTACTGTTACTGTAAATATGTACAGTCACATAACTATGAAATTATTCTTTGCTTTTAAATGTTCTTGTCTCTTGCCTAAGAATGTATGATATGACATCACTTTGTAATATTCTTGTTCTGTGATTCCATGCTCATTAAGATCCTGTACATTTTTTTCCTTTACCGGAGCTTTTCTCCTTGGGTCTCTACTGAAAATGGGCCTTTGGCTCAGCTGGGCTAACTCAGTTAACAAATGACAAATGGAAAATAAATAAATATTGACTAAACATGCACATGCTCATGTAAGAAGGTTAATATAAGTCCTGAGTAGGGATGATGGAGAAGAACTGGTAGTATTCTGCATTTGATGGTGAACAGAGATTCATCTCTACTTGCCCTTACCTCTGGAATATTTTCTTGACTATCTTTCCTTTGCTTGTCCCCATCTCTGGAATATTTTGATGGCTATCTTCTGGTCTAATGATCAAACAAGTGGGAAGAGCAGCTCAGTCTATCCACTATGGAATGGGTTGCCCTGACAGATGTACTGCTACATGGAAGACATTGTGGAAGCCAGCCCAGTCCCATTATGTCTTGATCTGTCTGCACAGATGAAAGGATTGGGTACGCTTACATTTAATGATGTATACAACCACTGACATGTTGTCATGTGGATAGTCAACAGAACCTGTGGTAGGTGGTCTTGGAAGGTTTGCCGTGTGACCTGTACTACACAGCTGTAGCTCACTGAAGTATAGCAGATTTCTGAGAGGTCCACGAATCTTGCATTGCCATGCCCTTTAAGTCCCCAACCACCTTAAAGTAGACTCATCTGTTGTCACTACTGCACTGTGATGATGTTCTGGAATGACCTGTCCCTGGTTTGGTTGGGCATTTGCAATAAACATAAAAGGCATTTATTGCACAAGTCCACAACAGAAATGAACCAGAAATTGTGATGGGCACACTGTTCCAGTGGAATCAAAAGGGCTTAAGTGTAGATGAATGCAGGATACAATGCAGATGACAGCTAACATGTACCCCAACATCTTAAGGACAGTTTCTACAGTGCCACCTTGGGAATGAATCAGATGTGCCAGGAAGACTTTAAAACATTAACTTTGTCCTCTGGTAGCAAGGTTCTATATGACTCCTAAACCATACCTCTCAACTGTCCAAATTTTTACAGACTGTCCAGATTTTTGGCTTATATTTTTGAGTCTGTTCCTGATAAAATTTGTGGTTTTCTGGCAAATCAATGGGATGATCTGAGGATTGAAGTCATAAATAATGGCACACATTTGAGTTTCAGACTTGAAATCCTTCAGAAAATGTGTGTTAAAACAAACCCTGTTACTCTAGCAGTTTTCTATGTTTATAAAAGCAGTATTTAAAATATGTCTCTATTTTTGGGCCTTCATCCCCCCATTTTGTTGGGCTTTGTCTAGATTTCTTGCACTAAGAGGTTGAGAGGTTTGTCTGAAACTTTCTGAGTAACCGTATTCACCTCACATGACCTTACCACCCCATCTCACAAGAGTTGCATTCAGTTGTCACTGTGTCCCCCCACCTGTCCAAGAAATAATGACTGTGCCTTGCCAACTCCCTAGCCAGTGATGTCTAATGCACAGCATGACCAGCTCATGTACTGCCCTGAATAGCTTGGGTGTGATACTATGATGTTGAATGCATTATTTGACTCTGTGTTGACTGTGTCATGCCCGATAGCTATGAACCAGATGTTATCAATTTACCAGTGTTGCAATTTATGGTCTGTACATCTGGCTTGGTATTACTGGTAAATATTCCTCCTCTGACTCTCCACTCAGCCTTTCTGTTCTGCTGTCAGAATGTTCACCTGCTGCTCTATCTGTTTGCTTAAAGCCATGTTGTGTAGCTTACACAGCAAAAATCTTGCTGCAGATGTCTGAACGGAACTGCAGTGCCATTCTTAGTGTGCCTAGACAATGAATGTTTCTTCCAGCAGGTCAAACACATGCTCCACTACAGTTTGAATTTTAAGAAGGGCTGTTTTAGATGCCATTTCCTGAATGGCCTGGGGGTTTCAGATGAATGTCATCAGCTGGAGCTCTAGTGCATATCTGGCATTGCATGAGACAGACAACAAACATATTATATGAGGTGTGCTCCCTGCTTGCCAAGTACTTGTGTGTATCTCTTGCATGTGTGTGCACTTACCAATCAAATGACCTTCACAGAAATCTTTTGTATAGGTTGGATACCTGATAAATGTGTGAATCACGGGAAATGCCTGAGCGGTGCACAAAAAACATGACACACTGCAAACAACCTGGCAACTCAGGAAGTGAAGCTTGTGGAGTCCCTTTCTACTGAAGTTTTAAAGGTTCTCTGGACCTAATAGGGCCTTGCTGGAAATCTGTGTGCAATCTGTGGCACCCAGGACCTCAAATAAATGAGATATATCATGAAATACCAGCATTGTACTAGTTTTGTCCCCTGTAGTCCTGGGGTCAAACATGCGGTAACATGATGTTGAGGACGTGGTTCAGGATTTGTGTGACTGATGCCTGCAATATCCTTAATGTAACTCCAGTAGGTGACAGATCTGTTTGTGTAGCTAAGATAGCTAAGGTTAAAGGATTCCTATTAAATGATCAAACTTCAGCAAGTTCGAACCCTATATGGTCGAAATCATATAGTCAAACTTGCAGACGTTCAAACACGTTAAAAAAAAAAAATTAAAAGTAAAATCAACCTTTGCAAGAAGGGAGGCAAGCCCCCCTGCACCCCCCCCCCGCTATTTAAATATACCAATTCCAAGATCACACTACAGTGCAGTAAAGGGAAATACCTTTACTGCACTGTAATGTGATCTAGGAGTTGGTATATTTAAAGAGCGGGGGTGGGTGGGGGGGTGCAGGGGGGCTTGCCCTCCTGCTTGCAATAGTTAGTTTACTGTTGCATGTTTTTTTTTTTTCAGTGTTCGAAGTTTTGAAACTTCGAACAGTCAAGTTTGATTTTGTCATGTTCGAAGTTACAAAACTTCGATCACGTAATAGGAACTCAAGGTTAAATACACCTTCTTGTCTACAGGAATGGGAAAAGTACAGTTTTGTACCTACCATAAATGTAGATGTTCGAGGATTCCATTGCTGCAGTCCTTACTATTGGGTATAGTCCGCATCCAGTCGGCCCGAATACCAGAGTATAAGGCTGACGTCGGTCAGGGCGCATTAGACTGACGTCAGTACGTCAGGGTACTAATGCGCATGACCGACGTCATATCCTCAGTCTTTTCTTGCCCCAGATGTCAGAAGACCCTAAAAAGACAAGGCTCAAAATACCTGCACCAAAAATATATACAATATATACAAGACTATATACCAAAATATCAGCATGTAAGCTCACCTACACAACCACCCCTAAACACAGAGGGGAAGGAGGGAGGGTAAATTGGACTGCAGCAATGGAATCCTCGAACATCTACATTTATGGTAGGTACAAAACTGTACTATGTTCTTCGTTTCCCATTGCTGCAGTCCTACTATTGGGTAGAATCCCAAAGCAGAGGTAAGGGAGGCTGGCAAATCATAAAGAAGTAGGAGCTGACAACATGCCTTGCAAAACAGCTGTGGCAAAACCAGCCCTAGACTTAGAGTAGATAGGAAGGTGATAATGCTTAGAGAAAGTATGCACTGAACTCCAAGTAGCTGCTTCCAAAATATCCTTAGTTGCCACCCCTTAGAAATGCTGTTGAAGTGGCAGTAGCCCTAGTGGAATGAGGCCTAATCCCAGCTGGAATCTCCTTGCCATGATGGGAATAACAAAATGCAATGCAAAAGCCAATCCACCTAGAAATAGTTTGTTTTGACACAGGCTTGCCCTGTGAACTCAAAGCAAAAGAAACAAACAACTGCTGAGACTGCCTAAAATCCTTAGTCCTGCTTAAATAATAACGCAATTGCCTGTGTACATCTAAAGTGTGCAAAATCTTTTCCCCTTTATTTTGGGGGTCTGCATAAAAGTAGGCAAGTGAATAGTTTGGTCCAAGGCCACACTAGAAACCACCTTAGGCATAAAGGAAGGATTAGTGCGTAATGATACCCTATCCTTATGGAAAATCAAAAAGGGCTCTACTGCCATAAGGGCCTGCAACTCAGACACCCTTCTTGCAGAAGTAATAGCCAACAGAAAAGCAGTCTTCCATGACAAGTATTTCAATTCAGCAGTAGCTGCAGGCTCAAAAGGTTGTAGAGTAAGTTTTTCCAACACAAAATTGAGATCCAAAGCAGTAGTAGGAGCTCTCGGTGGGGTCTT
This sequence comes from Protopterus annectens, assembly GCF_019279795.1. Classification (NCBI taxonomy): domain Eukaryota; kingdom Metazoa; phylum Chordata; order Ceratodontiformes; family Protopteridae; genus Protopterus; species Protopterus annectens. The sequence continues at coordinate 1,796,738,643 of NC_056729.1, read as the reverse complement.
ATATTCTTTGCCCTCTAAGAAACTGCTTGAATAAAGGATGCGAAAACAAAGGTGGGTCACAATCATAGTGAGCTGAAATTGCTGCAGCATGAATCTTAATGGAAGAGAAGGACAAACCTTTGTCCAATAACTCAGTAAGATATTGAAGAGCCACACTCAAATTAGGCTCAGAAATCTCCAAATTCTTTGCTGTACTCCAAAATAAAAATCTCTTCCATTTTTCTGCGTACACTCTCCTTGTACTAGGTCTTCTAGCTTCCATAATCACATTTAAAACTTGTTGAGGAAGTTGAGACCTGCTGTGTTTCAACACAGAATATGCCAGGCTGTTAGATGAAGAGAGTGAAGCTTGACATTGAGCAGATGACCGTCCTTCTGAGATAACAGATGAGAATCAGAGGTAAAGGCCATGGAGGCTTCTTTACCAGACTCCGTAGTAGTGGGTACCAGTGTTGCCGAGGCCAATCTGGAGCTATCAAAATCATCCTTGGCCTGTCTTGTCTGACCTTTAATAGTACCTTTGGAAGAAGAGGCAGAGGTGGAAAGGCATACACATGAAGGTTTTTCCAACTGAAAGACAGGGCATCCACTTTCCAAGCTGTGTGATGAAACCCCTTTGTGCAATACTTTGGCAGCTGGTGGTTTAGTGGAGAAGCGAACAGATCTATGTCTGGAGTTCCCCATGACACTGTCAATTTCTGAAATACATGAAGATCCAGTTTCCACTCGTGGGGATCCATGATTTGTCTGCTTAACACATCTGCTAAGGAGTTCTGTGCTCCTGGCAGAAACCTTGCCTGAAGAGTTAGTTGCAAGCTTAGCAGTCTCCCATAAAATCATTGCTTGCCTGCATAGAGGATAAGAATGTGTTCCCCCTTGCTTGTTGATGTACCACATGACAGTTGTGTTGTCTGTTAGAATCAACACCTGCCCTGGAAGAAGTAACTCCTTGAAAGCCATTAATGCAAACTGGACTGCTAACATCTCCTTCATGTTGATATGTAGATGCTGTAGTCTGGCAGGCCACTTGTCTTGTATCCACTTTCCATTTAGATGAGCTCCCCAAGCAATGTCCGAGGCATCTGTCGTTAAAATCTGACTTGCCTCTGGCGGGTCACAGAGAGTCCCTTGTTTAGGTGACATTCCTGAGCCCACCACAAATTCTTTTTGAAGGCAAGGTATTATTTGAATGACAGTGTCCAAATCCTGGCAGTGCTGTGTCCATACATTTTGAGATACCATTGTAGCTTCCTCATATGCAGTTTGGCATTGGGAAGCACCAGAATACAAGATGCCATGAACCCTAATGCTTGAAGGACTGACCTTGCAGTCAGCACGGACTGATGAGATAGTTGATGGAAGTAAAGTGATAGACTCTTTTGTTTGTCCGGGGTTAAAAAGGCCATCTGGGCTGCTGTATTCAGTCTCACACCCAGAAAGCACATGTCTTGAGAGGGTACTAGACTGGACTTTATTTCGTTCACAGAATACCCTAGGCATCTTAGCACTGCTATAACATACTCCAGATGCTGTAGAAGGTCTTCCTTTTCTTGAGCCAGGATCAGGCAGTCGTCCAAGTAAGGATAGATTTGAATTCCTTGTAGCCTGAAGTAAGCTATCACTGGAGCCAGAACCTTTGTGAATACTCTGGGCGCAGTAGATAAGCCAAAGGGCAATGCAGAGAACTGATAATGAGAATTTCCAGCTCGAAATCGCAGATACTTCCTGCAACTTAGCCTTATAGGCACATGAAGGTAAGCTTCCTTGAGATCTAAAGTTACCATCCAGTGATCTTTGCCCAGCAGAGGTAAAAGTTGTTGTAACGTCAACATCTTGAACTTGGGAATGTCCAGATAAGTGTTGAGGAGAGATAAATCCAAAATTGGTCTCCACGTGTTCCCCTTCTTTGGTACTAGGAACAGGCGAGAATAAAATCCTAGGCCCCTTTCTGATACAGGGACTGGCTGAATGGCCCCTATCTGGAGTAACTGAGAAACTTGCTTGTGAGCCTCTTTTCTTTGTGGAGGAGGAACGTCTGGCATGCCTTTGAAAGGGGGCATTGTGTGGAAATAAAACCTGTAACCGTGGTGAATGATATCCAACACCCATCTGTCTTGAGTAATTAAATCCCAATTTTCTTTGAAAAGAGACAGTCTTCCTCCCAAAGGAGCTGCCAGACGAGAATCTACTGGCAGCTGAAAAGGCAGGTCATTGGGTCTGTTTACGAAAGGACTGACCCCTGCCCTCACCAGAAGTCTGAGCAGGTGAACTCGCTGATCTAGGCCTAAAAGAACCTTGAGCCCTGCCCCTACCACGTCTAGACCTACCCCTAGACTGGGAATCATAAGCAGGATATGTCCACCCCTTAGCAGGCCAATTTCTACTAAACTTGGTGGCTGCACCTGCAAAAATCTTTAACAGTTTGCATAGACTTAGCTTTGTCCTCCATTTTCTTTAAAACTGCTTCCACAGGCGATCCAAACAACACATCAGACTGTAAAGGAGCATCCAAAATCCTTGTCTTAACATGCTCAGCTAAATTCTGATCCTTCAACCAAGCATGCCTGCGAAGAACAGAACTAGTAGCAGCCACCCTCGAGGAGGCCTGTACAGCATCAAAACCACATTGCAAAGAATGCTTACCCACTTGTTCAGACACATGAACCAAATCCAGCAACTCTTTACACTCAATACCTTCCGCCAAAGCATCCACCTTAGATTTCAATTGTGAAAGGAGATAATTTTGATATTTTAGCATGTGAAACTGACAATTCAACGCTCTCATGGCTAGAGTGGAAGAAGTATACACTTTCTTTCCCCACCTATCCAAAGCCCTTGCCTCTTTATCAGTGGGAACAGGATTTTTAACCACAGAAGCTTTAACACCTTTAGGCCCCTGAGAAACAGTTTCTGGGTCCGCCCTAGGACTCTTAAACAAATACTTATGAGCATTGGGCACAATATAATACCTATCAGGTTTAACAGGAGCAGGAGGCAAAGAGTCAGGATTCAGGGAAGCCTCTGCAAAAACATCTTCCACCACATTCAACACAGGAGGAATAGCTAAGGGCCTATGCTGGGGCAAAACAAGAATTCCCTAAGCCTTTTCCTGGAATCAGAGTAATCCTGGCCTTCCCATTTAAAATGCTCCCTCATGGAATGCAGAGTCTCTGAAAATGAGAAATCCTCAGGAGGAGAAGCTGTAGGAGTGGAATCATCCACATCAGAATCAGAATAAGTAGGATACTCCTGCAAGTCTTCCAGAAGACTCTGAAGCCTCTGAACACTGTTCAAAACTATCAAACTCGGTTCCACCCTAGGCCTCTTATCAGGCGGGGCATAGAACCTCTAATCATAGTAATCAAATCTTCTGCCATTTTAAGCATATGTTTCTTAGGTACAGAACCCGAAATGCTAGGAGAAGACCCCACTGAAGATGAAGTAGGCCTACCTCTCAAAGAAGTTTTGCCAACAGAAGAAGAGGCTCTAACTACCTTGGGAAGAGAGGGAAGAACAGTTACCTGAGAAGCCCCCTCAGCCTGGCCTACCTCCTGAGAAGGCACATCCTGTAATAGTAAAGTTTCTCCCTGAGACTCCATGGAAACTCCTGGCAAAACCTCTGGCTCCACTGAGCCTTCTAAAGAACCGGCGTCCGGGACTGCGGTTCATCAACCCTAGGCTTCGCTGACTTGTCCTTGCGCTTCTTGGGCCGGCGGGCGTCGGAGCATCCGACGGCATTTTATAATTGCAACGCTTCCCAAACACTAACCTGGCACAGTCTAACCTCCTCTTAATAGTGCGTTTGTTAAACCTAGCACAAGAGCGGCAACCAACAACGTCGTGCTCAGGCCCTAAACAAGGTATACACAAGGTATGGTAATCCCTATGAGGTATCTGTTTCCCACAAGAAATACAGTTATTCACTTTTTCTGACATCCGGTTAAATACTGAGGCAAGAAAAACCAAAATGTTCCCCAGCGGGTACTTAGCCAACTCTGTTTCGGTCTGAAACTCCGGTTTGAAATATTTCAGAACGCCAACCTGCACTCGCAAAACTGCTTCTGCATCGGACCATGCGGCAAAAAAGACTGGGGATATGACGTCGGTCATGCGCATTAGTACCCTGACGTACTGACGTCAGTCTAATGCGCCCTGACCGACGTCAGCCTTATACTCTGGTATTCGGGCCGACTGGATGCGGACTATACCCAATAGTAAGGACTGCAGCAATGGGAAACGAAGAACATCATAAGAAGTTCAAGAGTACAGGGTCTTGTGGTCAGAGTGTTGTTTAGAATACTAGTTATCCTTTAAATCCTCTCAAATCCGCTTGAATATGACACAGTTTGAGTGTGCTAAATAATTACTTGATGTGCAAAACGAGCAATTCATTTAAAAGAATTACCCACTAGTAAAATCAAGTATCCACTATAACCCAGCCTGTCAGTTAACAAATACACTACAAGAAATACAAAGAGTATAAAAAAAATCACAAAAGTAATTCTACTATGGTCCAGTGATGTAAACAAACAACAAATGTGCAGAAGAAATAATCCATTACCTCTGCAGACTCTTCAGTTTTAAAACACAAGATAAGGAACATACATCATTTAGCCCTGGAGCAATGTAAGCATTCAATTTTATTTGCCATAATAATTCACACAGTTCTAGCTTAAGGTTGAGGGGTCCCCCAGTGGGATCTTGTTCAATTTGATCAATCACCCTAAACTTGAAACTGTGCTGAGGGTGTTCGTGCCCATGCTTAGCCAGTGCATTCTCCAATTTTAACTTGCTGATGCTGTAAATGTGTTCGTAAACCCTGTCCTTGAATCTACGATCAGTCTTACCAAAGTAGAAACAAGGGCAGAGGTTGCAGGTTGCTAAATAGACCACTCCCTTGGTGGCACAATTAACTCTTTTATTTATGTAATATTTTATCCCTCTAATGGAGAAGGTATTACACACCTCCATAAATCTACACTTGGAGCAGCTCTCGCATTTATAAATGCCTGGAGCTCTCGCTACTGGGATCTTACTCCTCTCCAACAAACTTTTAAGGTTCTGCCCTCTTCTATAGACAATTCTAGGTCTGGATTCAAGAATAGAAGTCAGATCTGTATCTGAACTAAGTAGAGTCCAATTTTTGTATAAAATTTGTCGTACTAACTTAGCATCGATACTGAATGATGTGGAAGTTCTTCATTAGCACTCTTCAAGAAAAATCTTGATGAGTGGATGGGAAATAGGAAATACACCCCGGGGATCACTTCTGTGTCTCTGCTCATCAGTGGCACAGGAAAATAACTTTCTTGGGTGGCGTAAGCCAAGGAACCTTGTTGGCTAGGCTTGCGTAGGCCCTTGGGCCGATAGCCTAGTACCTACCTATGAACCTATAAAAGTCACCTTGGGTGGGTTTGTGACAGGCTCTGCTCAACTAAAGATGTCAAAGTGTTGGGGGCTACATACCTAGTTGAAAGTATTGGACTAAATACTCCATTGTTCCTCTTGTGTTGAACCTCAAATATCATCTCTTCTAAAAGTAGGCTAGGGCACCCCTGTTTCAGAAACATTCCCCCCAAGGTTTGACATTCCCTAGCCAACTTATTTGAATCTTTTTATATATAAGCTTTTCTATATAAATTATGTGCTTTAATTTGTTTAGAACCTTAAAAACACCTACACGTGACACACACATTGGCTGTGCTTCAATAAGGTTTTGTGTTTTCTTTTGAAATTAAATTTTTTATTTCAGAAATTTTAAATACACTACAGTAACCCATTTTCTAATGTGGTTTACTTAACTAGTTTAAATAACATTGATACAATTCATTTGGATTTTGTATGCCTAAGATATGCATTTTTAAAACTCTGTTGTTTAATAGCTGACACATCTGGTTCCCTATTGAAATGCTGGCACTCAAAATGCCGTATGGCAAAAAAAAAAAAAAAAAAAAGACTGAAAACCAGAACAATATATATACCAACTCTGACATCGTCATACCTCAGAGAAAAGGGAATATTCAGTGAAATGGCATCTTAAGACTTGGTATATACAAATATGACCTTTTGGCCATTGAGTCTCCGCATTTTAGGACTCACTGTAGCAATTCCCGACATTTCAAAGTCTCAACATTCCAAAAGGTTACTGATACAGCCATAGAGATAGGGAATGGCTGAACATAGGCACATGCGACTTTCTAAAAGTGCACATATGTGTTCTAAACAAATTTTTACCAGTCTCAGAACATTATTGACAAAGAACAAAATCACTTGCTGGTACTGTTGCTGAATTGGTGATTATATAACATTAATACACTTCTGCCATTTTTGTGGGAATAATCCACAAACCAAAGACCACAAAATCTGATGGACAAATGCATTTAATAGCCTAATGGGTTCTTTCTGAGGGAAGATAATTACCTACTTTGTCTACTGTTCTTTCAATGGAAATCTGGGGTGGAAAAGGCCATGAGAAAACTGCCCATGTATCCTCTTGCTTCAGCAGCTGAAGAACATTTTCAGGGCCAACCTAGGAGCACTGTGTGGTGAAATGACTTATTCATAGGAGGTAAATGCAGTAGAAGAAATCAGATCCTGTACCCTTTGGTATAGGGAGTGACTCTTTAACAGTTCATATATTTAATTTGTTGCAGTAACTGCAAGACAAATCTTTGAACTTCCAACTGGAAATAAAGGGGACATGTCGATAAAAGGATTTTAATCGTTTTGTGAGGCACTATCTTGCTGGCTTGCCCTTCTTGACTAAACATGGTATGCTGTTGCCTGGAGTGCTGACAATTTAGCAAAGCTTACATTTCTGGAATTTTCTACAAGAGACATGGGACTTTTGGAAGTCATAAATTTGTGGACCAATGACCCTCTTATTCATGCTTCTTCAGTCCACCAAATTTGGATTTTATTTTGTGACACAGTAACTGCAGACCCCCTTGAACTGAAAATTAAGTCTTCACTTTGGCTTGAGTAGAAAAGCTTACAGCCCTCCACTCAACACCTACACAAAATATCAGAGAATGTTTGTACATCCATTAGGTCTTAAGTGGACTTGAGCAGACATGTTGGCGGCAGACAATAAAATAATGTCTTGGGGACTTTAGCTTTCTCCTAACCACTCAACATAACCTCAACTAGCATCAGGAAATTAATACCTAGCAATGCCCACTTAAAATTATTAATTCTTACTCCCATGATGAAAAAGAAAACAAAAACATCTCCAAAAGATCTAGCATCCTGTACTGTTTATCTACAAAAAGATCATTTGAATAGTTTGAAATCTTTGGCCTCTCTTGAATAGTCCTTGAAATTCCAAAGGCAGATGAAGGATGCTTTGTCAAAAAGAAGGAATTACTGAAGGAAATGTGCTTTCACTGTACCTTGTAGGGTTCCAGGCTGACATCAGTGATCAATTTAAAACTGGAAGCTGGGTGGAATCACATACGGCTGAGGATTTGGCAGGTTCTGATACTCTGGCAATGTGCTCTGGGTTATTCACAAAATCCATAGATGCAATCACCTCTGTTAAGACCCATTAAAAATCAAGGCCTACAGTGGTAATAAATGGACATCTGAAAGCCAAGGAACTTGAATGGAAGAAAGAAATTAATAAGAATATTGTGTAGTAAGGAAGAAAACCTCAGAAGAACATTCTAAGTCTCAGCTCTCCTCCAACACTTTTTCACACAGGGTTCATTCTCCAAAACATATGATTTTGAGGAAATCTCAACTCAGGCTGCTAGTTTTCTCTGGGAAAGGAGATCTCAACCTGCCTGTCGTTAACAACTCTACCTAGAAGAGATTCAGCAGAGAAGCCAACAATAATGGTTTTGTAAGCAGGAAGCTCACTACACCAGTCCGTAGATGTTATTGAAAAAGGGGCCGGCAGTTTGCTATTAAAGCTCAACAGTGATCCAGTGAACTGCAAACTTTGGAGCACCAGATCGCCTTGACAAGATCTGTTAAATGACTGTGACAGGATGGCAATAAGCTGTTTCTAGGAGGGCTAGCAAGGACCTAGAGAAGCAAGGCACGCAGAGTACTTTTCTCAAAAGCCTTAACCATGGGGTGACCCAGCATCTTGGAAGAGATGCGATTGTTTACTGTCGTAAGTAGCTGCTCTTCTCCAGCATTTCAATCAGTGCTCCCTCTGGCATGAAAGATGATTCTTCTTCTTCTGCTCAATGAAGCATGAAGAAGATGAGAAGGACCTGTGGCTTCTTGATTCTTTTTTTCTTTACTCTCCAGAGAATTCTTAAGATCACACCAAGAATGTGCCATGGCTTTCTCATTAAGTGCAGTTCTTAAATTTATTTGTTCTGTTCAAACATTTTCTGATCATAAAACATAACAATGAATTCCGCCACTTTAAAGTTAAAAAAATAAGAAGATAAAGTTCAAGTCCAAAGAACACAATTTATTTAGTTATTTACTTAACATTTCTTGACTGGGGAAGTCTGACTAGGACAAAGCCTATTTTCAGCAGAGGTCCGGGGAGAAACACTCCAGATGCATGTCTTTGGAATGTGGGAGGAAACTGGAGCACCCAGAGGAAATCCATGCAAATGCAGGGAGGACATGCGGACTCCACACAGAAGGCACCCCAGCCGAGAATCGAACTGGAGAACCTCTTGGTGTGAGGTGACATTAACCACTGCACCACTGCGCCGCCAGCAGCTGGAAAGAACTGACCGGGGAAATGGACAACAGCTACTAAGGGGTGTTCCCTCATTGTAGACTGAAGTTTAGGTTTCACAGGACTAGCTATGCTAAACTATGTGTGAGCTCTGCATGAAAACTCCATGCTATATGGATGCTCAAATAAATAAAGGCCTGTTTGGCTGAAGCTTCCTCAAAGAAAATCAAGCCTATATTTAGGAGCTCATTGGAACTAAGCACATCAACTGTAATTCCTTCTGTTTTAGCAGACTTTAGGATGTTTTGAAAGTCCTGTTTAATAGTCATTACAAACAAAAAGTATCCTCAGGTGCATGGCCAATTTAATTAATCCTACCAATTTAATATAATATACTGATTATTCACTGGTCAAGTGGGAATAGGCAAGCCATTTATCTGCAAAAAAACTCAAGTGTACAAAATTCACAAACCTGGATTTTTCAATACATCCCAAGTTTAAAAAAGTCCTGGCTTTTTTGTTCAATAAATTGAGGCTTAAAAAAATCACACAAATTTAAAATTAACCATCTACAGAATCTATGGAAGTAGGAATGAATATCAAGAAAATTCAAAAATGAAGATAAAAATAAAAATGTTATACATTTCATTTTTTAATCAACTGCAGAGCCTGATGAAGGCAAAACAAGTAAGGCAGCTAAACTTGAAATGCAAATAATCTTAACTTGTTTTATGTCTGACTAGAAAACAGTGCTGAGAATAAATGTCTTGTGGGTGAATTTTGTATGTAAGCTAAGAAAATATCACATTAACGATCAAAGTTAAACAATAATTACTTTTAGGTGCTTATTCTTCATCTCGTTTTACCAAAATATACATTCAGAACTGATGGTCACATAACTGGACTCAAAATAAAATATACAGGAAAACAATACATAAATGGAAACATTCATTTGTAGCACTATACTTGAAAAAATCAGCACATTTTAGCTTCAATAAGTAAATACAGGCAATGGAAAAATCAAGCTGTAAACTAAAAGTCACATCTTATTTGTAGCTTACACATAACCAAAGTGAACATTTTCAAGAAAAAAATAACTTGGAATTAAAGATTAATCATGATATTGGAAAAACAGTACTATTTCATTTTAAAATGAAATAAATATCCATGTAAAGGTGTAACACTTTTAAACTTAAGGTAAGGCAGATAATTCAAAAATAAATGCAACACAGGAAATAACTGGAATTCAAATTTAACAATAAAAAAGAAAAATAAATATTTAAATTTTCAGTGCAAAATAATGTGAAATGTAATAAAAAAGACTACAGGATAGAAACATGGAATAAGTGCAAGAGAGGTTTGTGTCCAAACGACAGAATAATAAAGGCAGAGCACAGTGTGCAAAACATTTAGGAGACTGAAAGTAGCATTTAAAATGCATGGTGTATACTATGAATGCAAATGTCCTGCCAGAGGTGTTAAATACTATACAGGTACAGTTTAAGTAGTCTTTTAGTTTAAAACATTCTAAAGCTAATTCATAGCCTGTCATTGTTCGGCTCTTGGAAAGTCAGTGTTACAGCATTAGTAGTGTCTCACATTTGTTACGCTAGCAACTCCGAATGAAAATGTTACATCAGTCACAATTGTAAAAGTACATAATTTTATTCCTTATTTATAATCAAAGGAAAAAATGATCACATGGCTACAGTGTGCTGGATAAAAAAGTACAGTTGTGTAAAATCTTACCATGACAGTAGATGTCCTTTTCTTCACTGATGCGGTATTCTTTACATTTGGGATTCCCTGCCATTGGAATTCTGATGTTGGGCCAGTATACTAAAGCCTACTGTTGTTTTAAAGTATGCCAAATGTCACACATACGCCCCTTGCATAGCGTAGGGCATAAAGGTGATGACCATCCTCAAAACTGATTGCCCCAGTAGGAACAGCAGTCTAAGGAAACCCAGGAGGTAACCAGTACATTCAGGAAGGTAAAGGACTACGGCGAAGGAGGGAGGGAGTAAATACTGCAGCAGTGAAGGAAAGGACATCTACTGTTATTAAGATTTAACACAACTGTACTATGTCCTTACATTCACTACTGCAGTATTCTTTCCATTTGGGAGAGTGTCAAAGCTCAGGAAGAAACTTGGGAGGAGGAAGGAGCAGAAGAGTCCCCTAGGAAGCCATGAAGGATGGCCCTAGCAAAACTAGCTCTAGCTCTGGAGATATCATCCAACTTATGGTGCTTGGTAAAAGTATGCATGGAAGTCCAGGTAGCTGCTTCAAGAATAGAATTAGTATCAATATTCGAAAAAAAGTAGCAGAAGAAGCAGAAGTAGAATAAGCTTTTATATAAGAAGGAGGGATCTTACCATAAAAAAGTATAACAAAAAGAAATAGTCTTTGAAATCCTAGAAGAAATAGATTGCATGGATACAGCTAATCCTAAGGACCTAAGATGAAAAGAAACAAACAACTGATCAGATTTTCAAATAGCCATAGTCTTATGCAAATAATATCTGAGTTGCATATGCATGTTAAAGTATGCAGCACCCTCTCACTGTCAGATTATGGAGAGGAGAAAAAATAGGCAAATGAATAGATTGATTAAGTGACACCTCATTAACCACCTTAGGCATAAATGAAGGATTATTAAGCAAGGACACCCTGGCCTTATCAAATATCAAAAAAGGAGGACAAGCCATAAGGACTTGAAACTCAGACACCCATCTAACAGATGTAAGGGCAAACAAAAGAACAATCTTCCAAGAACAATGTTGCGAAGAAGCTGAAGCAGCAGGCTCAAAATGAGCCTGAGTCAACTTCTTGAAAAAAAAAATTAAGATTCCAGGAAGGAGGAACAGACTTCCTGGGAGGTCTCATATGAAGGACGACTTTAAGGAGCTGCTTAGCCTCAAATCTAGAAGCCAAAGGAGAAGATAATGGCAGACAAACAGAGAGAAGATAAGTGGGCCTTAATAGAAGAATAGGCCAGACCAGCACTGAGCAACTCACAAAAATAACACAGAACCAAAGGAAAATCCACAGGAAGTGGGTCCAGGTTCTAAAAGAGAGACCAAATAGAAAACAACTTCTATTTGGACAAGTAGGAATTCCTAGTAGTAGGGTTCCTGGCCTCCTGCATGACCTTCAGTATGTCCTCAGAAAAAAGGTGTTTATGTGGAATCAAAATCCTATCCCCTATGGTGTCAGATAAAGAGTGGACAGGTGGGGATGGATGACAAATCCCTTGTCTTGTGTAAGAAAACTCAACCTGTGAGGTAAATTGTGATGATTGCCTTTGCCTAAATACAGAAGTAGAGGGGAAGAAATGCTGTCACAGGCAAAAGGGAGTCACCAACAATATTTTGGGAGCATCCTTCGAATTTTGAACAGGACTTTTAGAATGAGAGGAAGGGGAGGGAATGCATAAAGAAACATAACCTTCCAAGAAAAGGATAGGGTGTCCACCTTCAACACCAGAGGACCTGGGACTCTGTCACAAAATAGAGGAAGTTGTCTGTTCAGAGGGGAGGAAAACAGATCTATTTGAGGAATACCCCACTGGTGGACAATATCCAGAATCACATCCCTGTGAAGTATCCATTTGTGGGATTGAGTTAAGGACCTGCACAGAGTGTCTGCCACTATGTTTTGACATGAGGGGATGCAAACTGCCTGAAGAGTCACTTGAGAGGAAGCCCTAACAAAGAAAAAGCAGACATTTTACCCTGAGTCAGGGAGATCAGAAATAAGCTGACAAGGTTGAAAAAGAAGAGCCAACACATACCTGGACATATAGATAATATAATTAATGGCCCTAAAGCCAGAGTAGCTGAGGTATAATCCTTTTTATCCAGCCTTTCCATGGTTCTGTTGTCTTTACAAGAAGGCAGTAGTTTGAGCGAAGGAAGCAATTGAGAAGACTTGTCAGAGGGTACAGACACCATTAATGGTCAGCACCCGGACATTTCTAAAAAAGTTACAATTCTCAGGCACCCTATAAATCCTCAGGCTTCTTGGGAGCAGGGGGCATAAAATCAGGAACTTTAGAGGCATTAGAAAAATCATTCAACAAAGCAGCCAAAACAAGAGAAGGTTTTGAGATTCAAACTGTAGTAACTCAGTCAGAGACCTGAGCACAATCCCATTTAAAAGGTTCCATAATCCTAGAAATTGTATCCCCAAAGGAAATTTCTTCAAAAGGAGTATCCGGACTATTAGATTACTCCTCCTCTGAACCATAGTCCAAAGGAGAAGGAAACTGGGTACAGTAAGCCAGGGATTCCTCATCAGAATTCGACTCCTGCTCAGAAGAACCATGTTCTTTGGGCCTTTTAAGGGGAGTAGAGGACCAAGGTGGAGCTGGAACAGAAACCAGCTGAGGAGGTTTTAATACCACTAAAGCATTAAACAAAACATGAGTAAAAAAACTGCCACTCACTCTGTGGATCCCTAGGAGATGGAAAAACATATATTTTTTGTGTATTGTTTAAAGAAATGCCTGCCCTATAAAAGTTAGGAGGCCCTGACCCAGAAAAGCATTCAATAACAGTAGTAGAAAAGTACAGTTGTGTACACTTACCATAAATGTAGATGTTCGAGTGTATTCACTGTTGCAGTCATCACATTTGGGTTATCTGTTTGCAGTAGCCCTCAGTCGGCTGACTGTCAAAGTTTTGGATCCTGCGTCGGTTGTTGTCTCATCTTCCATGACGTCAGGCAGTCAGGGGTATAGAGAATGCAGCCGACACCATTACATCAGTTTTTCTTGCTCCAGATGTCAGATGCCCCCCAATGGTAAGCAATTAAATATATATATATATATATATATATATATATATATATATCTATATATCTATATATATATATATATATATATATGTATATACAAGGGTAAACCTCCAACAAAAAAGCAAATACACCAAAAAGCTTTTAAGCATAGTAAAGGGGAGTAGAGGTATAGCCAAAAGAAGTCAGGGGGCTGGATGGAGGGTGACCAAGACTGAAACAGCGAATACACTCGAACATCTATATTTATGGTAAGTGTACACAACTGCACTATGTTCTTCGTGTTTCACTGTTGCAGTCATCACATTTGGGTGGATTCCCAAAGCTAAGGATGGGAGGAGGAATTTAGATAGCATTAGGACCAGCTATAAGACCCTGCAAGACTGCAGTGGCAAAGCCAGCTCTGGATTTAGAGAAAATTGGCAAATGGTAATGCCTGGTGAAAGTATGCACAGAACTCCAGGTAGCAGCTTCTAGGGTGTCCCAGGTAGGGACACCTCTGAGAAAGGCTGAAGAGGTAGATGCAGCCCTGGTTGAATGGGGTCTAATCCCGTGTGGGATAGGTTTTCTATGATGCTTGTAGCAGAAATTAATGCAATGGCCTCTCTATTTAGAAATTATTTGCTTTGAAATAGCCTTCCCCTCTGTCCCTGCAGTAAATGCCACCAGCAGTTGTTCAGATTTCCTTTGAGGTTTAGTCCTGCCCAAGTAAAATCTAAGTTGTCTTGCACATATAAGGAGTGCAGTATGCATTCCCCTTTGTTCTGTGGATTAGAAAAGAAGGCTGGCAAATGAATGGACTGATTAAGAACCACACTGGATACCACCTTGGGCATGAAGGAGGGATTGGTCCTGAGGGACACCCCGTCTGCATGAAAGATGATGAAAGGCTCCACTGCCATAAGGGCATGTAATTCAGACAACTTTCTTGCTGAAGTGATTGCTAAAAGGAAGGTTGTTTTCCAAGAAAGGAATTTTAATTCTGCACTTGCAGCTGGCTCAAAAGGAGGAAGAGTGAGTTTTTCCAATACAAAGTTACGGTCCCTGGCTGGAGTTGGGGCTTTCCTGGTTGGTCTTAAGTTTTTGGCCCCTCTGAGGAACTGCTTCAGCATTGGATGAGAGAAGATGGGTGGTTCTGTGTTGTAGTGAGCTGAAATGGCTGAGGCCTGAATTTTGATGGAGGAAAAAGAAGGCCCTTGTGAAGCATCTCAGTTAAGTATTGAAGAATCTGAGGTAAGTTGGGCACTGCTGTGCCCATACCTTGAGTTTGGTTCCAGGCGCAGAATCTTTTCCATTTTTCAGCATGAGATTTTCTAGTACTAGGCCTCCTTGCCTCCAAAATGACATCCAACACTTGTTTACTGAGGGATGGTAATGGAGAGATTAGGTAATTAGCCAGGCTGCCAGGTTCAGGGTTTGAAGCGGAGGGTGCAGAATCTGGCTCTCCTGCTGTGACAGCAGGGTAGGGGTCTGAGGCAGGTGCCATGGAGCCAGCAGTGACACACTGCACAAGAGGGGGTACCAGTGTTGGCGTGGCCAGTCTGGTGCAATCAGTATCATCCTTGGTTTATCCTGTTTGATCTTTAGTAGTACTTTGGAGAGGAGAGGCAGAGGAGGAAAGGCATAAAGTTATAGATTTTTCCAGCTGAAGGACAGAGCATCCACTTTCCAAGCTTGTTTGTTGGGAGTCCTTGTGCAGAATTTGTCCAATTGGTAGTTCTGGGGGGAGGCAAACAGGTCTATACCTGGCTCCCCCATTTGTTTATAAACATGCTGAAAGTCTTGGTTCCAGTTTCCACTCATGTAGGTCCATGAGATTTCTGCTTAGTTCATCTGCCAGTGTATTTAGTTTTCCTGGCAGGAATTGAGCCTGTAGATGCACTTGGTAGCTCAAGGCTGTGTTCCACAGAGCCATGGCTAGTCTGCCAAGGGGGTAAGAATGGGTACCCCCCTGCTTGTTTATGTACCACATAACAGTGGTGTTGTCCGTCTTTACCATTAATTGTCCCGGAAGAATGTGGTCCTTGAAGGCTGTCAGAGCATTCTGTACAGCTAACATTTCTTTTTGATTGATATGCAGGTGCATTTGACTTGGGTTCCATTTTCCCTGAATGCACTTCCCTGCCAGGTGAGCCCCCCCATGCATCTGTTGCATCTGTTGTTAAGGTTTGGGCAGCAGGGGGTAGAGTGAATGGTAGTCCCTTGTTTTGGTGGCAGGCCTCTGCCTACCAAAGGAACTCTAACCATAGGCAAGGTATGATAGGAATCATTGCTTCTAGATCCTGAGAATGTTGACACCATAGGCTTTTTAGATACCAATTTAGTTTCCTCATATGCAGTCTTGCATATGGAATTAGTAGAATGCAGGAGGCCATGAACCCCAAGGCTTGCAGTATTTGCCTTGCAGATAGCAGGGTTTTTGCGGCCATTAGTTTGAAGTACGTTGTCAAATTAATTTGTTTCTCTGGCGTGAGGAAAGCCATCTGGGAAGTTGTGTTCAAGCTTGCTCCCAGGAATATAATTTGTTGACAGGGTACTAGATTTGATTTCTTTTCATTTATGGTGTACCCCAGACAAGTTAGCACCTTTTTTAAAAATGCCACATGATTCAAAAGTATGTCCTGGCTTTCTGCCTGAATTAGACAATCGTCCAGGTATGGGTATATCTGAATATTTCTTTGCCTGCAAAATGCGATGACTGGAGCTAGGCACTTTGTGAATACTCTGGGCACAGTCGATAAGCCAAAGGGCAGTGCAGAGAACTGATAGTGCATGTAGCCTGCTTTGAAATATAGGTATCTTCTGCAAGATTCCCTGATTGGGATGTGCAGGTAGGCTTCCTTTAAATCTAGTGTTGCCAATCAGGCATCTTCGCCTAGCATAGGAAGCAACTGGTGAAGAGTTAGCATCTTGAATTTTGGAATCTCCAAAAAGGTATTTAGCATAGAAAGTTCCAGGATAGGACGCCATGAGTTGTCTTTTCTGGGTTCCAGGAAAAGTCTTGAATAGAAACCTCATCCCTTTTCCTCTTCTGGTACAGTTTGAATAGCCTTTATGCTTAAGAGAGAGGGTACTTACTTTTGAGCCTTTGCCCACTGATTTGGGGGTAGATCTGGCCAACCGTTTGGGGTTGGTAACGGGTGGAAGTGAAATCTGTATCCATGGGAAACTATATTTAAAACCTATTTGTCCTAGGTAATGAGTTCCTATTTTTTTGCCTGCAGAGCAATCTTTCTCCCTAAAGGAGCAGTCAGATGAGAAGTGCTTGGAAGCTTTCAAGTTAAGTCATTGAGACAGCTTGCCATAGGGGGGAGTCTTACTACTTCCTGATTTGGAAGTGGGACCCTCCCACTGTTTAGTCCTGTGCATACCCTGGGACTGAAGCCTGGGTGTTCTGCTGGTTCTGGGTTTGGACTGAGAAGGTCTGGAAGAGGCAGGAAAGGACCAATTCTTAGAGGGCCAATGCTAACTAAATCTTGGAGGTTGTATTTGTAGGAAATCTTTAACAGTTTGCATAGATTTAGCTTTTTCCTCCATCTTTTTAAGAACTTCTTCTGCTTTGTTGCCAAACAGGTGGTCATGATTTAAGAGAGCATCCAGCAATTTAGCTTTAACATGATCTGGCAAAGATTGCTCCTTAAGCCAAGCATGCCTTCTAAGTACAGACCCAGTGACAGCAGCTCTGCAAGATGCCTCTAGTGAATCAAAACCACATTGCAAAGTATGTTTTCCAACCTCTTTAACAGAATGCATTAAATCCTGTAAATCCTTATTTTCAGCACTGTCAGGAATCAACATCACTTTCTGTTTAAGCAATCCAATAATATGCTGCTGATACTTTAACATATGTAACTGGCAGTTTAAGGCCCCAATGGCCAAGGTTGCAGAAGTGTAAATTTCTTACCCCATCTATCCAGCGCCCCGGAGTCTCTATCAGAGGGGGTAGGATTTTTGTCAGTAGTAGCCTTAATGCCCTTGGGTCCCTGAGAAATGGTCTCAGGATCCACAGTAGGATTTTTAAAAAGGAACTTGTGAGAGTTAGGAACCCTGTAATATCTATCAGGTTTTATGGGAGCAGGAGTTAAAGAGTCAGGGGGCCAAGCTAGATTCCGAAAAGGCATCATCAACAATGTCTAGTACAGGAGGGATAGCTAAAGGCCTGTGTTGGGGCAGGAGAAAGAAATCCCTAAGCCTCTTTTTAGAATCACAGTAATCCTGGCTTTCCCAGTGAAAATGCTCCCTAAGAGTATGCAAAGTTTCACCAAAAGAGAAATCCTCTGGGGGGCGAGCAGAGGGAATAGAGTCCTCTGCGTCAGAATCCTCATAAGTAGATAAGGGTAAATACTGGTCATCAGAGGAAACAGAAATTTCAGAATCCTGGTCAGAAGTATCATAAGCAAATTCAGTCTTAGGTCTCTTAGAGGGGGAAGGTTGGCTTCCCTTGATTAAAGTAATAAGGTTTTCAGCCATTCTTATCATTTGTTTTTAGGCATAGAAGCCTGACCATATGGTCTGGGCGACAGTTGTCTAGGCATGGTTCGAGTTTTAGGCCCTGAAGAAGAAGATGGCGTCAGTTTAATATGCAAGTCAGTAGGCCTGAATACACCCTCAGAAGCCGGTGCCTGCACAGCAGCTCCAGACCCATCCAAGGTAGAGACATCCGCAGGTTCCACAGTTGAAGCATTTCACGGCATACCGGACTCCGAATGGGTCTCAGTAGAGGCCTGCGAATCTGAAGTAGCGGGTATCAGGGGCTGTGAAAGCACCTCAATGAGTACCGGTGAACTGGTGACTGGCTTAGGAGAAGCGTCGTCGGTATCTTTGGAACTAGGTGGCCTGTCTCTGTCTTTATCTTTGCGTTTTTTCGGAATGCCGGTAGTCGGATGGCTTACCAAAGACATATCTGGATAATTAAACTGAGTACTAAAATATTTATAAGCATAAATATACTGACAATGAATAGTTCGTTGCTTAAATAAGGCACAAAACCGACAGCGAGGTACATCGTGGTCAGGGCCTAGGCAAGGAATACAGTACGAATGAAAACCTTTATGAGGTATTTGCTTTCCACAAGAAATACAATTATTGACTTTTACTGACATCGGTTTAGAGCAAGAAAAAGTTTCCCCAATGGGGTACTTACCTTTAGTTGAAGACTTCAGTTCTGAAACTCGAAAATTAAAATTTTAGGAGTCGGCCGACCAGCACTTGTGAACTGCTTCTGCTTTGGGCACTGCACGGTAAGAAAGACTGATATAATGGCATCAGCTGCATGCTTTATATCCCTGACTGCCTGATGTCACGGAAAATGAGACAGCAACCGACGCAGGACCCAAGACTTTGATAATCAGGCTGACTGAGGGCTACTGTAAGCAGATAACCCAAATGTGATGACTGCAACAGTGAAATACCCTAACCAGAATCTGTGGAACACCCCTTAGGCCTACTGGAAATAAGCAACCGTGGCTCCCCTTGTATGTCCAAAACTGACACCTGCAAAGCTTCATTGGATGTTCTGCAAGCCAGATCCTCAGCGGCCTCCAACCTAGTTGCAGCAGAGGAATCTGACAACAAAGCTGGATGAGCCTCCAGGTTCTCACCGACCTCAGGAGAAACACCTGACAGAGGCTGGTCAGTGGAAGATTCCAGCCTTAATTTTTTCACCTTCTTCTTCCCTAATGGCTGACCCTCATAGTGGGAAGTTCATTCCATTACACCTTTAGCAAGAAGCTTAAGGTGCTGGTTCTCAAGATACAAAGAAAGGGAAGAAAGCCTACTGTGAAGGGTCTTTGTATGAAAGCCTGACAAATCGAACAGGTTGTATGGTCGTGAGAAGCTCCTAGGCAAAAAAGACACTTATCGTGGTGGTCTTTATGGGGAACCAGTTTTCTGCAGTGACATTTGCCTTTCCTGGATGACACTACCCCTAACAACAACAAAAAAGCCAAGAAAAAACAAAACCCCAATGGGGTACTTATCTGCAAGGGTTCAAACTTCAGCAAATAAGACATAGGCGCTCAGCGGAGAAAAAAATGCGTTCAAACTGGCAGAAAAGGACATAGGTGATCAGACTGAAGATCTGGAAATGCATCTGAACTGGCGGCAAAGAAGTTCTGAGGATGGTATGTCCATACGCTACCTGTATGACTTACGCTATGCGAGGAGCATACCTGTGATGTTCAGCATACCTTAAATTAACAGTAGGCTTTGGTACACTGGCCAGAGGTCAGGCTTCCAATGGCAGGGAATCCCAAATGTAAAGAATACTGCAGCAGTGAATGTAAGGACATCATCTGTTCTGTTTCTTCCGTAGAGGTGATAAATGGTGTTTTGTCCATTTATCTTATTTTCCAAAATATTATAGCACCATAAAACTATTGACAAAAAAATGCATCGTTGAAATCATTGCTCACTACCACTCCCCCAGTAAGATGAAAGTACACTTCACCAGGATAGAAAAACAGCAGCAGAAAAACCACCACCAGCATGGACTAAGAGTCAGCACAAGAAACCCATCCTTTCTCTCTTGCACGTTTTGTTTTTATGCTTTAGGCAAGCCAATGAAGGCTGGACTGTTTCACAAGAATTGTAATATAACTGTTACAGTGATCACACTATGAATACAAAAGAAGACTATGCCAGTTTTGTTACTACAAGGGAGTAACACAATCTCGAACTTTAAAAGCCTGAGGTAACAAACTAAGACCTGATCATAACGTTTTGAATCAGCTTAGCACTCACAGTATATATATATATATATATATATATATATATATATATATATATATATATATATATATATATACAGATTGATGGGTTCATTTCTGTCCACACAACAGTGTCCTGCAGACACTCCTATCCATTTATAACTACTCCTAAACAGGGGTATGAAGTAAACAGACATAGCATAATTTGCATTATTTTAATTCATAATTCATAACTGTTCTTAAAGTTGTACAAGGCCTTCTATTTTACATTTATGCTTAACATTTTCTGGCTCTTATGTAATTGTTCTGTATGCACTTTGAACTGCCAGCTCTTTATAAGAAATCCTGAAAGTGACAAGACAAAAGAATTAGGACTGAAGCAAAGGGGCATAGGGGAAAAGGAGCTGTTAGAGGCTCTGACCTGCTAACAGGCTGCTTCCCATAGACCAGGGTATGTCTCCCTCAGCCTCCATTTGCCTATTGAGTTACTGAGTAAGTCCCTTAACCAGACAGTGCTGTGGAGCAACAGGGAATTTGGACTAGGGTCCTCAGTGGACTCCTGGATTGCACTCCTAGTAATTACCAAAGAATCTAGTAAATCAAACAAGAAGAGATCATTTAGCAATAAGATGCTCTCCATTAAAGTGAGGAATTATCCTTCTCAAAGATTAACAAACCATCAATAAAGCATGTTTGACACAATCCCCCAAATTAACAGCAAGGTGTACCTTCAGCTCTCGGCAACTTCTGATGGGGTTAAAGGATTACTCCAGATGATTGTTTTACCATAACATCTGTGCCTATATTTAAGAATCCCTTGAGTCATACTCATAAATCTTAACAAAAATAGGCTTTGTAATCATGTTATTAATGACGTTGCTGACCATAAGGTCTACAACAATGACCTAGTGTTTATTCAGGGAGTGAAGACAAACCACAATGGAATAGGGCTTGTCAGCCAGCAGGACTATCATTTCTTTAAATTCCATCATGCATTTCTGAAACAAGGATTCACCTACCTGTAGGGATAACTGACTTCCAGTTTTTAAGGAAAGTTCATGAAGGTCTCATGACAGAGTCTGACTTAACCGATGTTTGAGTCCTCATAGTATTAGATGGACTTTGACAAATTCTTCTGCAATGGATGGAGCAGCTCAACAAATCACTTTTATGGTCATTTTAAAATGTTGAGGTACACATTCCTCCTTAGCCAGTGTAGGATGTCCCTGCACCAGGGGCACGAATATCCCCATGATTCCTAATTTTTAACACTTACTCAAACAAGGACCTGCACCCACTAAAAATATATTACCTTACTACATTATAGAATTAAACATGTAAATGTCCTTAGAGGAGTCTTTGTTACAGCAACTGGACTATTCCAGGTAAGAATGACAGAAAGTGGTAATAACATAACCAGTTAGTGGAATTTCAAAGATCAATTAATTTAGCAAGGACTACATACCTGCTACAACACTGCAATACAGAAACATAAAATCACAAGTATGCCACAAGGAAGCAATCCCAAAGGAGCAAAATAATTCCAAACAAACTGCAGTACAACTTCAAACCAGACAGCCATGAAGGATACTCTATTCTACACCTGCAGTTCCTCGAAAAATACTATAAACCTGTAGGGGACTGTCAAATTACATAGTCTGGTAAAGTATGCACAGATAAACAAGTGGTTATGGTATAGATGATGTCTGTCTACATAGTCCTGACACAACTTTATCTGTGGAATACTCCATCACACCATTCAACAAAGACCTATTCATCCATCCATCCATCCATCCATCCATCCATCCATCCATCCATCCATCCATCCATCCATCCATCCATCCATCCACAACCCCTCTTCCCATTTTGCACATGGGGGTTGGGGTGTCACTTCAGTAGTGACAATCATCTAGAGCCAAGGGTGACACTTGTGATAAAAGAAAATGCAGTAAAAGTAAAACATTCCTGAAACATGGACTAAGAACCAACTACAACCACCATCGCAAGTGAAATGTTCTGTACAACACTAATGAGGGGCATGTCAACTTTTTAGGCTCAGTTGGCCATCCATTTGAAAATAATTTGTTTGTTGACTGCATAACTCTCCCTGCCAGCAGCAAAGGAAATCAGCCTTCAATGCCTATGCTCATAGGCCAAATGGAGTCAGAACTGTAAATGACTCTGAATGTCGAGTTTGTAGAGGATGCATTCTTTCTTGTTTTTATCACATGGAAAACCTAGGCCATGGAGGATACATCCTATCTTGTTTTAAGTACTTGGCAAACTCATGAGATAAAGAAATTGTATTAGTACATCAAAGAAAATGAGGAAATGTCCAAAGACAAGCAGTCCTAATGGAGGTTACAGTAAGGTTCTGTACGGGTAAGAGTCCACAGCTTAGATATATGTTAGCATGATGTGACAGCCAACAAGAAGAATGTCTTCCAGCCCAGAAAGTTCATCTGAACCTACACATCTAATGGGCAGACATGCCAGCTTAGTGACAGCAAAATTCAGGTCACAGGGGAGACGTGTATTTTTTTCTGGACGGCAGAGATTATCAATACCCTTCAGATACTATTTTACCAGTCTTTTCTAGGCCACAGCTCTGTCTCCAACAATAAAATAAGTTAATTAACACCAACTTATGTAACTTAATGGTTGGGCGGAGGACTGCCTTGTTCCCTGTAGTCTAAGTCTGTTGGTGTGATCAGTAATCTGGTATATGAGAGGGCAGAGGGCACATGCACCCAACAGGGACACTTTGTATAAATGACTCTGCTGTTAATTCAGGTAGTGGGATATCTTGGATGAACAATCGGGTGGTGGTAGCTCACTGATGGTAACTAATTATAAATATTAAGTGGCCTATTATATGGACAGTGCATCAGAAGCATATCATAACAAGTTAGAGATCCCAAGCAAGGAAGCTACTGCTCTAAACACAATTCCTGTTTTTTGCAAGACTACAGAAAGACTGTGCAACCAGTCTGCCTTCATATTCAAAGTGCATTTTCATACGTGATGCATAATAAACACATGTAGTGCTTTGTAACTATGATGTCTTCTTTCACTCCTTCATTTATACTGAGTCATGTAATACGCAGTTACAACTGATTTGTTTGGAAAGACCCAATGGCATACAGGAATAAAGCCCTAACTATGGTCCAAGTGACGCCAGTTCAATTAGTGTCTTCAGCGTCTGATAGCGGCAGAAGGAGACCCAGCTGCTCACTACCGCAACCCATCTGCAGAGGTTGGCAAACTAATGCACAGACTGGGGGTGGACATTAGGCTCACCAGGTATTTACCTACTTGTAGCTTTCAACATGGGTGTGCCAAATTATTTCATAGGGAAGGCCTTGTGGATCTCTGTGGTGATAAAGATTGGACATTCTACAGCCAGAAGCAAAGTTACACTATTACAGATGCCCTCATGACCAAGACGCCAACAGTTAGTGCAGAAGATTAAGGATATAAGCTATTAATAAGCTGCTTCCTACAGTCCATGGTTTGATTCCTTGAGCCTCCATTTGCTTACTGTGTGACTCTCAGTAAATCACTTAACCAGACGGTGCTCTGGGGAAGTTGGGTTGGGCTCCTCAGTGATGTTGTGAAAAGGGTGTCTTTTGGCTACCAATGAACTTATGAAGCATGAAGTATCCTCATGGCTGCTTGAATGACGGCCCTCTTGGGCTTGATCCTAGGCAAAATTCCTAGGTACGAGAAAGAATGGGTTATGTCACATTGGGGGGAGACTTGATGGCTGGCAGTTACTAGAGTGAAGAACACAAATGGGAAAAAAAATAAAACGTGTTTGTCTGACCCATCTCTGTAGTGTTGGACCAAGAAATCACCATGTATGTTGCTCAGAAGTTAAGGTATTTTGTTTTGGACTTCAGTCCTGCTCACCTTTGCATGGGTATGCCATTTGGACCTGTCACAGCCAGCAAAGTCCTCCTTAAAAAGTAAGATATTCATTGCAATCATGAAGGAGAGGAAGACTGTGGTGCCTTATGTCTGAAGAAACTGACTGAATTCCATGCATTTCCACTCACTAATATTCAGCTTTACATTTTGAGAAAGGATGCTGATGGAGTTACTGCATCTCATATGGGAAGCAACCTGACTTCCCATTGTACCTTCAGAAAAGTACAGTTTTGTACCTACCATAAGTGTAGATGTTTGAGTGTATACACTGGTGCAGTCATTACACTTGGGTTATCCTGCCGTTAGGCGGTTCCCCAGTCGGCCTGAGTTCCAAAGTCTTGGTCCATCATCGGTTGCTGTCGCCTCCTCCCTGACGTCAGTGTGACAGGAGTATATAAGATGCAGCCGACACCATTTTCTTCACTTTTTCTTGCCCCAGATGGCAGGTGTCTCTAAATAGGTAGGCAATTCCAATTGCTAATAAACCATACATAAGAAAAGCAAAAAACAACTTACAGCTACCAGCAAATACTCCCCATAGGTAGTAAGGGTAGAAGACATAGGTACGTACCAGCAAGTAAGAGGGGAATGAGGGAGGGTAACCTGGACTGCAGCAGTGTCTACACTCGAACATCTACATTTATGGTAGGTACAAAACTGTACTATGTTCATCGTGTTACAATGCTGCAGTCATTACACTTGGGTAGAATCCCAACGCTGAGGAAGCGTGGCTGGTTCTATAAGGCATTAGGGGTGGCTATAAGGCACTGCAGCACAGCCGTGGTGAAGCTAGCTCTGGATTTAGAGTATAAAGGCAGATGGTAATGCTTGGTGAAGGTATGCACAGAACTCCAAGTTGCTGCTTCCAAAATATCCTTGGTAGGTTCTCTCCTGAGGTAGGCAGTTGAAGTGGCTGTTGCCCTGGTGGAGTGAGATCTAATGCTGCTAGGTACAGGTTTTCCATGGTATGTGTAGCAGAAACGTATACAATGTCCTATCCATTTTGAAATAGTCTGTTTTGAAATGGCTTTTCCCTGTGCTCCTGCAGCATATGCTACCAATAATTGTTCAGATTTTCTGAAAGCTTTGGTTTTATCCAAGTAGAAGCGTAGCCTGTGAATGTCCAAAGAGTGCAGTAGTCTCTCCCCTTTATTCTGTGGTTTAGGATAAAAAGTTGGCAGGTGAATAGTTTGGTTTAGAGCCACACTGGATACCACCTTTGGCATAAAAGTAGGGTTAGTTCTTAAAGACACCCTGTCCTGGTGGAAAATGAGGAAAGGTTCCACTGCCATTAGTGCCTGTAATTCTGAAACTCTTTGTGCTGATGTTATTGCCAGGAGCAGAGCAGTTTTCCAAGAGATATATTTTAATTCTGCTGTGTTGGCTGGCTCAAAAGGAGGTAAAGTTAGCTTCTCCAAAACAAAGTTGAGGTCCCAAGTTGGAGTAGGTGCTCTACGGGGCAGTCTTATGTTTTTAGCCCCTCTGAGGTACTGTTTTAACAGAGGAAATTGGTGGATCCATGTTGTAATGAGCAGAGATGGCAGAGGCGTGGATCTTGATGGATGAGAAGGAGAGTCCTTTGTCCAGCATCTCAGTTAAGCACTGTAGTATCTGAGGAATGTTTGGGACAAGAGGGTCAAGGCTGTGAGCTTGGTTCCAGGCACAGAATCTCTTCCATTTATCCGAATAGGCTTTCCTGGTACTAGGCCTTCTGGCCTCCAGAATGACGTCCATAACAGCTTTGGAGAGAGGCATTGCTTGCTTGACTAAGGAATCTTCCATGCAGCTAGGTTTAAGGTCTTTAGCTGGCTGTGTAGTATTTGTTTGTTGTGCTGAGTCAGATGTGGGATTTGAGGAAAAATCCAGGGTGGTTCTTGTGCTAAGCTCCTTAAGACTGGGTACCAGTGCTGGCATGGCCAATCTGGTGCAATCAGGATCATCTTTGGCTCTTCCTGCCTGGCTTTTATGACGTATACTTGTAGGTTCTCCCAGCTGAATGACAGGGCATCCACTTTCCATGCTTGTGGATGGTAACTCCTTGTGCAGAATTTTTGTAGCTGGCAGTTTATTGGGGATGCAAACAGATCTATGTCCGGGCTCCACCATTTCTGTGTTATCATTCTGAATATTTGTGGATTCAACTCCCATTCGTGGGAATCCATGATGTTTCTGCTTAAGTCGTCTGCCAGTGTGTTTCTCTCTCCTGGCAGGAATTGTGCTTGCAGATGAACTTGAAGGTTTATAGCTGTGTTCCACAAGGTCATAGCTTGTCTGCATAGGGGGTAGGAGTGAGTGCCCCCTTGCTTGTTTATTTACCACATAACTGTGGTGTTATCTGTCTTTAGCAGTAGTTGTCCTGGATGCAGCAGGTCCTTGAAAGCTATAAGCGCATTTTGTACAGCTAGCATCTCTTTTTGATTGATGTGAAGATGCCTTTGTTCTGCGGGCCACTCGCCCTGGATACATTTGCCTGCCATGTGTGCTCCCCAAGCATAATCTGATGCATCTGTTGTCATTGTTTGCCTGGCTGTGGGTTGTGTAAAAGGCTGTCCCTTGTTGAGGTGACAAACTTGAGCCCACCATTGAAACTCTTGTTGAAGGCAAGGGATCAGTGGTATAACTGTTTCTAAACTTTGACAGTGTTGAGACCATACATTCTTTAGGTACCATTGTAGTTTCCTCATATGCAGTCTGGCATATGGAATTAGTAGTATGCAGGATGCCATGTAACCCAAGGCCTGCAGAATTTTTCTTGCAGGGAGTTGGGTCTTTGTTGCCATCAACTGAAAGTATTGAGTCAGTTATCCTTGTTTGTCTGGCGGGAGATAAGCCATCTGGGCCATTGTGTTCAAGCTGGCACCCAGGAATATAATCTCTTGTGAGGGCACAAGTTTTGATTTCTTTTCATTTACTGTGTACCCCAGGCAACTTAATAACTTTTTTACAAACACCAGATGCTTTAGAAGAATGTCCTTGCTCTCTGCTTGAATCAGGCAGTCGTCCAGGTACGGATAGATCTGAATTCATTTCTGTCTGCAAAATGCAATTACTGGTGCCAGGCACTTTGTGAAGACCCTGGACACAGTAGATAAGCAGTAGATAAGCCAAAGGGCAGTGCAGAGAATTGGTAGTGCACTGAACCAGCTATGAATCTGAGGTATCTTCTGCAGTTTTGTCTGATAGGGACATGCAGGTATGCCACTTTGAGGTCCAAAGTCACGAACCAAGCTTTCTTGCCCAGCATGGGAAGAAGCTGCTGTAATGTCAACATTTTGAATTTTGGAACATCCAGGTAAGTGTTTAGAGATGAAAGATCCAGAACAGGTCTCCAGGCTTTGTCCTTTCTGGGCACCAGAAAGAGTCTTGAGTAAAATCCTTGTCCTTGCTCCTGTGATGGTACCTTTTGAATAGCTCTCATATCCATGAGGGCTGTAATTTGTTTTTGAGCCTCTGCCCATTGATTTGGTGGCAGATTTGGCATTCCTTTTTAACCTTGGCAGAGTGTGAAAGTGGAACCTGTAACCTTGAAATACAATGTTGAGAACCCATTTGTCTTTGGTGATCATTTGCCAATTGTGGTAGAAGAGTGCCAGTTTTCCTCCCAAGGGGGCTGCCAAGAAGGAATTGTTTGGCAGCTGTAGTGGGAAGTCATTAGAGCTGCTTTTTATATGGTTGGGGCCTGTCTTCCCCTTCTTTCTGGCCTGATGCAACCCATTGTCGAGGCCTGTATGTACCTTGTGTTTGACCTCTACCTCTTGGATGTCTGTATCTTCCCCTTTGAGGTCTGTCTGTAACTGGAAAGGACCAATTCTTAGTTGGCCAGTTTCTGCTAAATCTAGGAGGCTGAACCTGTAAGAAATCCTTCACCATTTGCATAGATTTTTGCCTTATCCTCCATTTTCTTTAATACCTCTTCTGCCTTAACTCCAGATAACACATCCTGCTGCAAAGATGCATCCAATAATTTTTTACTTTAACATGATCTGGTAACGTATGTTCTTTTAACGAAGCATGTCTTCTAATGACAGAGCCTGTAACTGCTGCTCTGCAGGAGGCCTCTAGAGAATCAAAACCACATTGCAAAGTATGATTTACCACTTGTTTAGCTGCATGCAATAAATCCTGAATTTCTTTATAATTAGGAGGATCTGATTCTGGAAGCATTTTTTGTTTCAACTGAGACAGTAAAAATTGCTGATATTTTAGCATGTGAAACTGGCAATTTAAGGCTCTCATTGCTAAAGTTGCAGACGTCTATACTTTCTTTCCCCATCTGTCTAATGCTCTGGAATCTCTGTCAGAGGGAACTGGATTCTTGGCTGATGAGGCCTTAACTCCTTTGGGTCCCTGAGAAATAGTTTCAGGGTCAGCTACAGGGCTTTTATACAGAAATTTATGTGAGTCAGGGATTCTGTAGTATCTGTCAGGTTTAACAGGGACTGGAGGTAAGGAATCAGGATTTAAGCTGGATTCAGTATACACATCATCCACAATATCTAACACTAGCGGAATAGCAAGGGGTCTGTGTTGAGGTAATAAAAGGAAGTCTCTGAGCCTTTTCTTGGATTCTGAGTAATCCTGGCCTTCCCAGTGGAAATGCTCCTTCATGGTATGTAGGGTTTCCCCAAAGGAGTAGTCCTTAGGCGGTGAGGCTGATAGAATTGATTCCTCAGCATCAGAATCCTCATAAGGGGGTAAAGAGTATCCTAGGTCTGAGGATGAATCAGAAGAGATGGACATCTGGTCGGATGAGTCATAGTCTGCATCCTGTCTAGGCCTTTTATCAGGAGGGGGATGGGACCCTCTGATCAGAGTGATTAGGTCTTCGGCCATTTTGAGGATTTTTTTCTTAGGCATGGAGGCCTGTCCTGGAGAATGCTGTATTTGTTTCTTGAACTTTAAAGGCGGCTTAGACTTAGCTGAGGGTTTAATGTTTAACTGAGTAGGTCTGAAGACACCCTCTGTAGCTGTGGGTTGCTCAGCTACTCCGGATCCCTCTGAAAGGTTAGTCTCGGTAGGCTGAAGAACTTGTGCGTCTGAAGGCCCAGCCATCTCCACGTGGGAGTCAGAGGCGGCTTGTGGTTCTACAGAAGCGGTCGTCAGGGGCTGCGAAGGAGCCTCACTGAAAACCGGAGAACCGGCGACTGGCCTACAAGAGGCTTCGTCGTCAGTTATGGGCCTCGGATGCCTATCCTTGTCTTTGTGCTTTTTGTGTATTCCAGTCATTGGAAGTTCCGATGGCATGGTATAATTGAATTTTCTACCAAAATAATGTCTGGCAAAATCAAACCAATGTTTAATAGTGCGCTTGTTAAACCTAGCACAAAACCGACAACCAGTGACGTCGTGGTCAGGGCCTAAGCATGGGATACAATAGGAATGGAAATCCTTATGAAGTATTGCTTCCCACAAGAAATACAGTTATTAACTTTTACTGACATCGGTATGAGGCTACAAAAAGTTTCCCCAACGGGGTACTTAGCTTTGTAGAAGACTTTGGTTCTGAATTCGGAATGAAAATCTCAGGAGACGGCCGACCGGCACTTGCAAACTGCTTTTGCTTCAGGCACAGCGCGGCATGAAAGACTGAAGAAAATGGCGTCGGCTGCATCTTATATACCCCTGTTGCACTGACGTCAGGGTGGAGGCAACAGCAACCAACGCCGGACCAAGACTTTGGAACTCAGGCCGACTGGGGAACCGCCAAGTGTAATGACTGCAGCAGTGTAACACGATGAACATCTTCCTAGTCAGGCTTCTGAATAGTACAACAGAAGGACATAGTTTGTTCAGACCATCAGTGTTTGTCTCTTGTCAACAGAACAGAGGAAATGTTTCATTTGCATACTCTTGTTTCTCGCATTAGTATATAATTAGTGAACCATGAGCTTCTGATCAAGAGCTCAACCCACTTTTTCATATGCACCTTACCTCTAGAACACAGGGACAGAATTGAGTGGGATTGCACAGCTAGGCTTATAAAAGCCCTGGTGGTCGTTATCTTAGTGTATACCTATGAACCTGACAATGTGATCCAGGAGTTTCATTTTTCTGCTTTTCCATTTCAAATCCCAAATTATTAAATTTTACCTCCTGCAGAAAGAACAGGCTGGATTATCAATGTCATGACACTCTAAAGTACTTATGATGTGGTGCGCCTATTGGTTCATATTATAAGAAATACTTTTCACTTTGGTTATAAAGCATTTTTAATAAATATGGTTTGTGAGTAAAGAAGTCTGAGAGAATTTAAGACAAAAGCTCTTACTCTGTAAATGTTTCGGCTGTTTCTTCATCTTGCAGTGGTATTTTTGTTTAATTTCATATTGCAGGCTGCAAGAAACTCATTTGGACCACCAGCACCGGGCACAAAATGAAACCAGTGGAAGGCAGAAGTAAACTGATTAATAGTAACAGCATTCTATCAGTTCAAGATGTGAGGCTGTAAATGGGCAGGTTAACGGTGAACCACATAGAGTGGCAGTCTGATCACCACCTAGTGTGAGATGAAGATAACCCACTAATTGTAGAATATGTCCAAAACAATGTGGTACAGAGGTAACACCCAAAATAAACTCAAACCTTTATCAGCAGAAACAATGCAGTCACTTAAACTTGCCAGTTTGGAGATTTCAACATCAACTGAATGAAGAAGTCTGTAAACTCTTGAAGGAAAGTCCTCACACTACGAGGGAGACAGTGGATAAGGAGGAACCCGCATCTTCCTTCTGTAGTCATAACATACTCAAAAGGTTTGATGGCCCTACTGAAATTGGTCAAATAGTGCAGTAAGTCAACAGATTGGCTCCCTAATGAAATGTCATACATCGCTCTCCTCCTTTAAACTTCTTTTTTTGCAGGGTGGCAAGCCCCCACACCCCTGAACTTATACATACCACAGCTGAAATTGCTATATCTCAAAGAAACGGGAATATTCTAGAAAATGGCCATCTCGGATTTGGTACATGCAAGTTTTTTCGACTATTCAGTTTCTGTGTTTTGGGACTCATTCTAGTGAGTCCCAACATTTCAAATGGTTACCAACAAATCACTTCCCCATCATTGATCTTAACCAAGTTTTCATTCCTACAGTTCTCTGTAAAAAAGACTGACATCATGTAACAAACAAAGGATAATACTGGGGTTAGTGCAGGTGGCCCGAGCACAGGAATGCAGTACCTTCAAAGCAACCAGTATTACTCAGATCCCAGATGTCAGGAGTAAACAACTGGTACCCTGGATACATCACACAGACCATCCACTTAGACTTCCCTTTGTGACAGGGTGTTTCTTGGCCACCAAAACAGTCTGCGTGTCTCAGTGATCCACCAACGTACCCGATCACCTCCTCAAATCTCCCAGATGCTATGCCAGACTACGGCATCTCATGCAACAACAAACATCTAAAGGAAAATTATCAGAGTAAGTAGGAGAGGTGGGGCTACAAAAAAATCATTCCCTGTGATAATTTGTTGAATCTACTCACTGACTCACCTCATGACACCCCTGACTTGGAGAGACCACTCCCAACCTTTTGCTTCTCAGTTCTTATTCCCTTGGCGATAGCACATCATATTTGTTGTGGAAATAATTTAAAGATATAACATTATAAACTTGAAATACTTATACAGGATACTTTTCTAAATCGGTTCTGATTATATTTATAGCAAGTTTGTCAGCTGTAGAGATCAACTCCATAGCTTTGTTGCGGGAATCAAATTATGACAAATCTCCTGTTACCTGTTAGGCTTATTTGTGCAGACTTACATGACATAGTGCCATAAATGGTTTGGTAATTTTAGGGCCTGGGGGCAATTTGATATATAAGCACTTTTGCCCAATCGTTCCCAAAGCCCTGTATTTTTTATCTGAAGGAAAGCAGCTGGAACTATGTCAGTCTGCTCTAGATATATCATTAAGTTCTGAACCATGTCTGTTCTGTGACAAAGGTCCCTGAAAGCCAAATAACAACTCTCTTATACTTGTAAAGAAATTAGAATTATAAAGAACCATGTTACAGAAAATGCTTCCCAAGTAGATACAAGTGAAAGAGGACCTCCTGACTACTATAGAAAGAGGCATGGAGGAACAATTAAATGAGGGTAAGGGGAAATATTGGCGTGCTTATTTTTGTCAGCACTTGCAACTAGTGTAGAAATTTACTTTTTTATCAGTGCTTGTAACTAGTGCAGGAATTTAATTTTAATCCAATGGTTTTTCACAATTTACTGGTATAAAAAGTCATATTCTCCTTGTTAATGTGCTCGGGTCATAACTAGTTTTTGATCCGAATAGACTGAACATGTCAAGTTTAAACTAAACAAATTCTGGAAAGAATTTCATTTTACTTCTTTTATTGTGTAACAGCAAAATAGTCTCTGTGGAAGAAACGTGGGTTTCCTCAAGTATTTCCCAAATGAACTAAGAGGTTATCACCACCAAGCCACGAGCAAGCTTCTTTCTTTATTACAAGAGTTAGTAAAAGTGAAGCCCTCTTCATACCTTACAAATATAAATACAAGTATAAATAAGCCAACATGAAACACTGAAACTGGAACAATTCTAACTGCCTCTGAAAACAGGAAACAAACAACTGAGAAGGAAAAGATAGTCATACACTTTGTTACAATCAGCAGCTTCTTATAAACCTACA
Organism: Protopterus annectens; assembly: GCF_019279795.1. Classification (NCBI taxonomy): domain Eukaryota; kingdom Metazoa; phylum Chordata; order Ceratodontiformes; family Protopteridae; genus Protopterus; species Protopterus annectens. Next base: position 1,796,705,909 of record NC_056729.1, on the reverse strand, counting down.
GCTAGCATTCAGTTGGAAAGCTAAATGAATCCACAGCCACTACATTCTAAAACAGCACTCTGACTGACAAGTTTTCAGAAGACAATAGCAAGGCTTGCTTTAAGTTCATTGCCAAAAAACAGATTGTGATTCAAAAATATCCTTATCACTCCTGTAAATTGGTAAATTTAAACAATGGTGAGAAAATATAATTCTAAGACAGCTATGGCTACAATAAGAAACTCCTCATTATAGTCTCATTAGCATACCTCTGAATTGCCTTTGCTTAACACTAACTTTGCCAGACCTGATGGCGGTAGCTTTAGTGTTTTTCCTGGCAACACATGTATCACATTGGTCAAAGCACCCTCTGTACACACACACACACACACACACACACACACACACACACACACACACACACACACACACACACACACACCTGCCACTCCCACATTGTCACTGAACTTACATTAATCACAACTGCTTTCACATGGGTGACCATCTTTTGGCAGTGTTTACTTTCTCCTCCAACAGTGGAAAATTACACGACTGACCAATTCTCTGAATTACTCAGCAGTGTAAATTGGGAGAAGCAGGCATTACTGGGGGAAGCACAAGGCTAATTAACATTAGCTGCACTCCTAGACTGCTGCATTAACATGGGACTTGACCAGCAGGACCAACCTCCTTGTTGAGGCCTCTGCTAGTTGGAACCTCAGCAGCAGGGTAGTCTAAGAATTTCAAAGGCTTACCACAAGTAAAAAAACAACCATGTTAATACTTCCAGTGATAGCTTAACACAGCTATAACTGAAAATAAATCCTGCAGCCACAGCTACTGAGTGAAATATCCAAACATTTTATAAAAATAGAAAGCTTGGATGTTTTACACAAACCCAGTGGATACAAGACTTATTTTCTTTGTGAAACTTGTTTTCAGTCTGCAAACTGAACTGGTGATATAGTGAACCTTCAAACACAGATGTATTTAACAATACCTGTGATAAACGCCAAACTTGAATAAGTTGGACAGCCTGATGGTACTAAGGAAGCATTTCCTTTTGTGATGGTCGTTGGCCAGGCTCGATTAGCAGCCAAAGGGCCATCAGGGAGAGGGGAATACAAAGAAAGTACAGTTGTGTACACTTACCATAAATGTAGATGTTCGAGTGTATTCACTGTTGCAGTCATTACATTTGGGTAATCTGCTGGCAGGTTGCCCTCAGTCGGCCTGAATAACAAAGTCTTGGGTCCTGAGTCAGTTGTTGTCTCCTCTTCCATGACGTTAGGTCATCAGGGGTATAAAACATGCAGCCAATGCCATTTTAATCAGTTTTCCTTGCCCCAAATGTCAGGTGCCCCCCAAATGGGGAGCAAATATATATATATATATATATATATATATATATATATATATATATATATATATAAACTGTAAATATATAAATGCACTTTAGAAACATAAAATTTACCTTCAACTAAAAGCAAATACACCACAAAGGCTTTTGAGCATAGTGTAGGAAAGAAAAGGTATAGAAAAGGGGGCTGGCTGGTGGGTAATCTGGATTGCAACAGTGAATACACTCGAACATCTACATTTATGGTAAGGGTACACAACTGTACTATGTTCTTCGTGTTTCACTGTTGCAGTCATTACATTTGGGTAGAATCCCAAAGCTATGGATAGGAGGATGGAACTAAACGGCATTAGGAGCAGCTATAAGGCCCTGCAGGACTGCAGTGGCAAAGCCTGCCCTGGATTTAGAGAAGAGAGGTAAATGATAATGCTTTGTGAATGTATGAACTGAGCTCCAAGTAGCAGCTTCTAGAATGTCTTTGGTAGGGACCCCTCTGAGAAAATCTGCTGAAGTAGAGGCAGTCCTGGTGGAATGGGATCTGATCCTCTTGGGCACAGGTTTACCATGGTGCAAGTAGTAGAAACGAATGCAATGGCTTATCCATTTAGAAATAGTCTGCTTTGATATAGCCTTTCCCTCTGATCCTGCAGCAAATGCTACCAGTAGTTGCTCAGACTTTCTTAGAGATTTTGTCCTGTTTAAGAAGACTCTTAGTTGTCTGTGTGTATCCAATGAATGCAGAATCCGCTCCCCCTTGTTCTGCGGATTTGGGAAAAAAGTTGGCAGGTGAATGGTCTGGTTAAGAGCCACACTGGATACCACCTTAGGCATAAAAGAAGGATTGGTCCTGAGGGCCACCCTGTCCGGGTAAAAAATAATGAAAGGCTCCACGGCCATGAGAGCCTGTAGTTCTGAAACCCTTCTAGCTGAAGTGACTGTCAACAGAAAAGGTGTCTTCCAGGAAAGAAATTTTATATCCGCAGTAGCTGCTGGTTCAAAAGGAGGCAGAGTGAGTTTTTCCAGCACAAAATTGAGGTCCCATGCAGGAGTTGGCACTCTCTTGTGAGGGCTTAAATTTCTGGCCCCTCTGAGGTACTGTCTTAGCAGTGGAAGAGAAAAGAGGGGAGGCTCTGTGTTGTAATGAGCCGAGATGACAGAGGCATAGATTTTTACTGTAGAAAAAGATAGGCCCTTGTCAAGCATCTCAGTTAAGTATTGTAAAATCTGAGGAATATTGGGCTTTGCTGTGTCTATTCCTTGTGATTGGTTCCAAACACAGAATCTCTTCCATTTATCAGCATAAGATTTTCTAGTACTAGGCCTTCACAGGTTTACTGAGAGATGTGGTTGGTAAAATTAGTTGATTAGCCATGCTGCAAGATTCAGAGTTTGGAGCTGAGTGTGCAGAATTTGATAGTTCTGCTGAGACAATAGGCGAGGTGTTTGAGGCAAGTACCACGGAGGAAGGTGTGACATATTCCTTAGAAGCAGGTACCAGTGTTGGCGAGGCCAGTCCGGAGCAATTAGAATCATTTTTGTTTTTCCCTGTCTGACTTTTAGTAAGACCTTGGAGAGTAGAGGCAGAGGGGGAAAGGCATATACTGATAGGTTTTTCCAGCTGAAGGATAGAGCATCCACTTTCCATGCTTTTTTGTGATGAGTTCTTGTGCAGAATTTGTCCAAATGATAGTTTTGGGGGGAGGCAAATAGATCTATGTCTGGGCTTCCCCATTTCTGTGTTAACATGCTGAAGATTTGTGGATCCAGTTTCCATTTGTGCGGGTCCATAGGGTTTCTGCTTAGGTCATCTGCCAGAGTATTTTGCTTTCCTGGCAGGAATTAAGCTTGAAGATGTATTTGGTAAGTCAAGGCTGTGTTCCACAAGGCCATGGCTAGTCTGCAATGAGGGTAGGAATGGGTACCCCCCTGCTTGTTTATGTACCACATAACTGTGGTGTTGTCCGTCTTTATCAGTAGTTGTCCTGGATGACGTAAGTCCTTGAAGGCTGTCAGAGCATTCTGAACAGCTAGCATTTCTTTCTGGTTGATATGCAGATGCATTTGGTTTGGGCTCCATTTGCCCTGAATGCATCTTCCTGCCAGGTGGGCCCCCAAGCATAGTCTGATGCATCTGTAGTTAGGGTTTGGGTGGCAGGGGGTAGAGTGAATGACAGTCCCTTGTATTGGTGACATGTCTCTGCCCACCAAAGAAACTCCTGTTGCAGGCAGGAAATGACAGGAATCACTGTTCCCAGGCTGTGACAATGTTGACTCCATAAGCTTTTTAGGTACCATTGGAGTTTCCTCATATGCAGTCTCGCATATGGAATTAGTAGAATGCAGGATGCCATAAACCCCAAAGCCTGCATAATTTGTCTTGCAGATAACTGGATTTTTGTTGCCATTTGTTTGAAGTATATTGTCAATTGCATTTGTTTGTCTGGCATGAGGTAAGCCATCTGGGCAGTTGTATTCAAGGTTGCACCCAGGAATGTAATTATTTGAGAGGGTACCAGTTGTGACTTCTCTTTGTTTATGGTGTACCCTATGCATGCTAGAAGCCTTTTTACAAACACCAGATGTTGAAGAAGAGTGTCCTTGTCCTCTGTCTGAATGAGACAACCGTCCAGATAAGGAGAAATTTGAATGTTTTTTTTGTCTGCAGAATGCAATTACTGGTGCCAGGCACTTTGTAAAGACCCTGGGTGCAGTAGATAAGCCAAAGGGCAGTGTAGAGAATTGTTAATGCAAAAAGCCTGCTTTGAAGTGAAGGTATCCTCTGCAAGATTCCCTTAGTGGGATATGCAGGTATGCCACTTTTAAGTCTAGAGTTACCAACCAGGCATTCTGTTGTAAAGTCAGCATTTTGAATTTTGGAAAGTCTAGGAACGTGTTCAGAATCGATAAGTCCAGTACTGGACACCATGATTTGTCTTTTCTGTGTACCAGGAAAAAAGTCTTGAATAAAATCCTTGTCCTTTTTCCTTTTCTGGTACCAGTTGAATAGCTCCCATATCCATGAGGGACATTTTGTTTCTGGGCCTCTGCCCACTGGTTTTGTGGCAGATCTGGCCTTCTGTTTGGAATTGGCAAAGTATGGAAATGAAATCTGTACCCCTGGGATACTATGTTTAATACCCACTTGTCCTGGGTAATTAACTGCCAATTTTGAGCATGAAGTGCTTGTTTTCCCCCCACGGGGGCTGCCAAAAGATAAGTGCTTGGAGATGGTAGAGGAAAGTTATTGAGACTGCTTACTGAAGGGTTGTGCTTTGTTACCTCCAGATTTGGAGGTGGAGGCACCCCATTGCTTTGTCCTGTAAGATCCCTGTGATTGATATCTGGAGCCTTTGGAGCATGTGGGTTTGCCCTGAGTGGCTCTGTTGGACACAGGAAAGGACCAATTCTTAGTAGGCCAGTGCCTACTGAACCTGGGTGGCTGCACTTGCAAGAAATCTTTTACAGTTTGCATAGCTTTAGCTTTGTCTACCATTTTCTTTAAAACCTCTTCTGCCTTATTACCAAACAGAATATCATGCTGCAAAGGGGTATCCAACAATTTAGCTTTAACATGGTCAGGCAGATTTTGCTCCTTGAGCCGGGCATGCCTTCTTATCACAGATCCAGTTACGGCGGCCCTGCAAGAGGCCTCCAAGGAATCAAAACCACATTGCAAAGTATGCTTTCCAACCTGTTCTGCTGAATGCAATAAATCAAGTAACTCTTTATTTTCCACACAATCAGAAATCAACATCATTTTCTGTTTCAGTAAGCCCATAGCATGCTGTTGATATTTAAGCATATGAAACTGGCAGTTTAAGGCCCTGATTGCCAAGGATGCAGACGTAAAATCTTCTTACCCCATCTATCCAGCACCCTGGAATCTCTATCAGAAGGAGTAGGAATTTTGGCTGTAGAAGCCTTAACACCCTTGGGACCCTGAGAAATAGTCTCAGGATCAGCAGCAGGATTTTTGAAAAGAAATTTGCTTCCCACAAGTAATGCAATTATTAACTTTTACTGACATTGGTAAGGAGCAAGAAAAAGTTTCGCCAACGGGGTACTTAGCTTTAGTTTGAAGACTTCAGTTCTGAAACTCGAAAATGAAAACTTCAGGAGTCGGCCGACTGGCACTTGCGAACTGCTTCTGCTTCGGGCACCATGTGGCAAGAAAGACTGATTAAAATGGCATCGGCTGCATGTTTTATACCCCTGACAACCTGACGTCATGGAAGAGGAGATCGCAACTGACGCAAGACCCAAGACTTTGTTATTCAGGCTGACTGAGGGCAGCCTGCCAGCAGATTACCCAAATTTAATGACTGCAACAGTGAAACACGAAGAACATCAGAAAGAGGCAGTTTATCTGGTGGAGACTGGTGGATCAGTTAAAACAATTATTTTCAGAAGTGCCTGATGGAGACCCACTGCAGAAAAGGTCTGGCAGTTCAGCTCAGATGGTTAAAGCTATAAGTATTAAAGAGCTTCAGCATGTAGTCCCAGGATAGATTTCCACAATTTCTAGTTACAGATTGTGCGACACTCAGCAAGTGATTTAATGAGACAGTGCTCCTAGGCAACCCATGACAATGGGTACTTGTATCCAACAGGCTTACCCATTTAAGCAATAACTACATGGAAACATATAATCCTAGCCCACACTGGCATCAAGGTATGTTCAGCAACAGGGGAGGAAAGAGTGATTAGACCTCCAGTTCTACAGTCATTCAATACAAGTGGGTATGAAGGAGTTGAATGATCGGCTCCTTACTAGAGGCTCATACTACCTAACTGCTAGGTCTGAGGGCCAGTGCTGGAGGGTTGTATGCAAGTGTGCTGGTAAAGAACTATGGAGAATCAGGCTGGGGGGAACTAGAGATACAATTCCAGCTTCAGACACTTTTAAATAAATAAATAATAGATAAAATGACTAACAAGCTGAGTGAGGGTACCACAGTGCATTTGGTTCACTGCAATTTATACCAAACATCTGGTGCAAATCTGAAGGCTTCTGTACATAGTTTGGAAAAACTTAACTGCCAAATATGAAAATATTGCAAAGCCTGCTAATTATATTTTGAATACATTCAAACCCTTCCGGAAACACAGCCCATACAATTCACTTCAACTATGACAGAAAATTCTCATAAAACGTACTACAACAGTAAGATGTGTTACATCTGTTCTTGTTAACAATGTGTAGTACAAAATTTAAGCAAATTAAAGCTGAAAGCAGTGACTGTATTTTCCCATTATCTATTTTCTTGGAATATTAATACCTCTGCCATACAGTTCAAAATGCTAGTATTTAGAAGATAGAAAATCAATGCTGATTTTGGAAAGGGGTGACACAGTTATTCACTATTAACCTCACTGTTCTCTAACCATGTCAAAAACTACAGAAGTTACCTCTGATGCCTTTGTTATTTTTATCAGTGCTCAGAAGTAGTAGTGGGATTTCTCTGACACTAAATCTCACCTTGGTGTCATTTTGAGCTTTGGCTTAGTCGGACATACTCGGTCAACAAATGAGAAAATAAATAAATAAAATACATTTACTGGTTTAAGATGGGTCAAACTTGTAAACGTGCTCAGCTTATAACAAAGCTCATTCTAATTCAGTTAACACATCAAATGTGTAGTAGTTAATGCAGAGTTTGAGTATAGCTGTTCCAAGCAACCTAGCATAAGGAATAATGTTAACACAGCATTTTCTTAAAGCTGCAATTAAGAGTGTGCAGGTTTTTTTGCCCCAAAACAGAAATTATTTTCCTGTAAACAGTTTAATACTGTTAGCAAAGAACAACAGATGCAGGTAGTGCAGTCTAGCAGGTACCACATACCGGGAAAGTAAGGGGGATAAGTAGCGAACAATGCTAACACACACCTGTTACAGTTAACTCAGCAGTGCCCTCGTCCATTGCATACATGTTAGATCCTGTGCAGACATAAATGCCAGCATCCTCCGGCTGCACATTTCGTATTGTCAAAATTCCATTGAAATCCATGGCACGGTTAGACAGTTTCCTGTTATTTTCTCGAGTCCAGACAAGAGTATAGGCTGGTGACTGTGGACAGAAGAAAAGAGTGCTTAGACTATAACAAGACTGTAATAAGATACACTTATGAACATTCCATAATATTACAGTCTATTCTCCATTTCTTCTAAATGCCAACAAGCAAAAGGTTACCAAGTATGTTTTTGCAAATATTCACAATATATTTTCAGCACAAGTCAAAAGTAATATGAAAAACAGTAAAGTGTGAACACTTCAATCAAAAAGTGCTGAATTAGTTCAGTCTGATTTTTCTGAAACACTGAAAGAGCACTATAAGGATGATGGCCCACTTCTGTTTTTTCTGAATGTCCTTTAGCTGATGTCAAAAATGGAGTTGAAAGAAACACAGATTTGACCCTTCAAAGAAAAAAAAAAGTTTGAAAATTACTGAAACTGTATTATGGCATTACAGTGCACAGACCAAATCCCTTCTGATTCCAGACCATACAAGACTGGTCATAGCAGACATGCCTACCTACAATGCCTCTTGCCATAGCAGCATCTCTGTCTGATTGATTACCTCACCACAGCCTGACTGTCTAACAAGAGCAAGAAAGTCTCTCATTCAATTCTATTTCCAAAGCTTGAGCACCTGGAGGGTAAAGGCCACTGCCCCTAAGATAAGTAGCTTTATAGTTTCATAGTTTCATAGTTTCATAGTATAGTACTAGGCTATCTGACCTGGGGCATTTGTAAGCCTAGCCATAGTGATGTGGCATTTGCCACCCCATGAAATGGTACAAAAATGTACAGAATAAATTTAGAATACTGTGTCTAGTAGTGACACAATGAAGGTCCCCTTATATAATAGAATTAGTTTACTGTGCCCCTGTCTAACAGTGACACAGATGTGACCCCTGGGGTAAACTTACGATCTCCCATCCACTCATCAAGATTTCTCTTGAAGAGAGTCAGTGAGGGGCTCTGCCTAATACGAACTGGGATCTTGTTCCAAAGCTTGGGAAGCCTCTGGGTTATGAATCTATCCCTCCAGCATGTCCTATTCATACTTGTGCCGAGGTTTAAGTCTTTAGCTCTTGTGGTCCTGATGGACTTGTATTTTTGAGGTGGAGCATGTCCATCAGATCCTGATTGGACATGGCCTTGTACATCAGGCAGAGATCACCTCTGAGCAGGCGGTATGATACTGAATAGAGCTGAAGTTTCTTTAGTCTGGCAGAATAAGACATATGTTGGAGACCCTTGATCCTCTTGGTGAGGTACTTTTGTGGTCTCTCCAGCTGTTGCAAATGCCGGGTGAGGTACATACCAAATGGGGAATTGTACTCAATCATGGGTCTGATGAGGGAGGAATATAGGGGTACAATGACATCCTTGGATCTGGATGTGAATTCCTTCATGATGAGGTGTGCAAGGTAGAATGTTTTTCTAACCACTTTGGCAACGTGGGTATCAAATGAGAGGTCGCTGTCGACTTGGGTCCCTAGGTCTCTGATTACTTTTTCAGTACTCAGTGGGTTGCTGTCTATGTGATAATTTGTGGGTACTTTGTTTTTCCCAAAGGGGATGACTATACATTTTTTGACATTTAGTTTAAGGCCGTGACTCCGGCACCAGTTGTCCATTTCTGTGAGGCCTTTTTGTAGGATGTGTGTGTCTGCTGGTGTATCGACTATGGCGCCTAGTTTGCAGTCATCTGAAAACTTTGTCAGCCACAGCCCTCCCGTGTTTGCTTTAACATCTGAGAAATAAATGCCGAACAAGAGGGGTCCCAGGACAGATCCCTGTGGGACACCACTTGTGACTGGCTTTGAGTTTGACATTGCTCCAGCGATTTTAACTTTATGAGTTCTGTCCTTTAGCCAGTTTGCAACCCATCTAGTGACATAAGGGTTTACATTTAAGCTTTTGAGCTTATCTATGATGCCTGAGTGGGGTATTGTGTCGAAGGCCTTAGCTAAGTCCAGGTATGTTGTATGGACTGCTTTGCCCTCGTCAATGGCTCTAGTGACTGTTTCGAAAAAGTCAACCAGGTTTAAAAGGCAGGATCTGCCCTTTACAAAGCCGAACTGGGTGGGGTCAAGTGTCTGTAGGTCCCCTATGTCTCTGTTTATGAGTTCCATAATGATTCTTTCCATAGCTTTGCAGACCAGGCTGGTTAAGCTTATGGGGCGGTAGTTTCCAGGGTCTGTAGAGGCACCCCCTTGTGGAGTGGGACCACTGTTGCTGTACGCCAGTGTTCAGGTACATATCCCGAAGTAAGGCTAAGGTTAAATAGCATTTTTATGTGTGGGTTTAGCTCCTCTTGGAGTTCACGTAACACGCAACCCGGGATACCGTCAGGTCCCATTGATGCTGTGTTTTTTGCTTTGTTTAGGGCGGTTCTCACTTGGACATCTGAGATGACAGGGAGATTACATTCAGCTGGGATAAGTATTTCTTCTTTTGGGGGTGAAGGAGGGGAGAAATTTGCACTGAACCTGTCAGCCAGAATGTTGGCAATATCTGTGGGTTCAGTGTATTTTTTATTGTTGTGAACCAACTCTGAGCATATCTGAGGGTTTCTGCCCAGGTTTCTAACATAGCTGAAGAAGGCATTGTGGTTATCTTTAGTGTCCTTAGCGATTTTTCTCTCAAAGTTGGCCTTGGATGTTTTTATGAGAGAACGTAGTTTTCTGCTAATGTTGATCAGAGATGTCTTCCCTTCATGGGATTTTGCTCTGACGTGCAGTAGCTTCCTTCTTTTGTTATACAGTTTGTTTATGGCTGAAGTCCACCAGACAGGACGCTTACCTTTGGTGGAGAGGGACTTGGATTTGTTTGGGACTGCATGATCCATGCATTCTTGGAGATGTCCATAGAAAGCATTTGTGAAGGATTCGGCATTGTGGGATGTGGTATCCACTGGCACAGTGGGCTTAAAGGATACCATCTCAGTCTTAAGAAGAGTGAAGTCTGCTTTTGAGAAGTTTTTCACTGTGGTCTCTTGTGCTGGGGTGGAGGTGGGATATGTATATCCAGGGTGATTAGTTTGTGGTCAGATCTCACTAGTGAGGGTATACTTCGGTGTGGAGCATTTTGTCCCCATGTTTGTGATGATCAGGTCTAGTATATTATCTCCCCTAGTGGGAGAGGTGACTAATTGTTCCAGTGCATTTGAATTTATGAATTCCAGGAACCTTTGGGCTAGGGTATTAGGGCTAGAATAATGTACCCAATCTATGTTTGGGTAGTTGAAGTCTCCCAGTATGATGGCATTTTGTGATACATTCATATCCTCCAATGTCTTCAGGAAGGCTGAGTGGAGTTCTTGAGATTGGGAGGGTGGTCTGTAACATGCTACCAGTTGTATAGCAGTTTTGCCTATGGTTAGTTGCACCTGTATGGTCTCTGATGCTTCATGTGTTGCTACTAACCTGGAGGTGTGGGTGTCCTTGATGAATATGGACACTCCCCCTCCCTTTGTGGTTCGGCCCGGGTTTTGGGGCCGAAAAGCATGATACGAGGTATAGCCTGGTAATGCTGGGGTGATCTCAGGAGCCTTGAACCAGGTTTCAGTTACTGCACAGACGTCGATGTTCTCCATGCTGAGGAGTGCATCAAGTGCCTGCATCTTGAGATTTAGACTTCTGGCATTGAGCAGCATTACCCTTAGTTTTTTTCCATTATTGTTTTCTAAGGAGGTGGGTTTGTCTTTTGAGCCTCTTGCCTAAAAAAGGCACTATGGGAGTGGCAAGAGCCTTAGCCAATATCCAGAAGCCCAGTGGTGACAGGTGTAAGCCATCCCTTGCGAAGCAGCGTGGCTTGTCCAACATGTCATCCCAGGCAGACAGACATTGGATCCCCTTAGAATGACACCAGTACTTGAGCCAGTTGTTAATGCTGATCATCTTGTCTTTGTATTGTGGTATCATTCTTGGTGAGGGCAAGATGCTGCTCAGGGTCAGGGTCATACCAGCCTGGGCTACATAATCGGAGAGCTCCTCTATGTCTCTTTTCATGTAGTCCAGGGAGGTACGTCTCAGGTCATTCACACCAGCATGGACAATGACGGAGTCATATTTGTACTTGCTTTGGAGTGACCTGAGTGCGTGTGTTATGTGGCGGATCCTAGCTCCCGATAGACAGCTCACAGTCACCTTCTCCTTGTTCAGCCTGGTCAGCGGGACATCAGTGTGTCTGACTATAGAGTCACCTATTACTAGTGTATCAGGCAAGGTGTTTGGCCTTAAGGGCTGTGATTGGTTGACACACTGACTTACTGAAGTATGTGTTGCATGTGTTTTGTTTTGAGGTGGTGGATTTTTGGGTGTCTGCTTTGGGAGCCTCTATTGTTTTGGTAAGTTTTTTATTAGAGCCTCCGAGTATGTCTTTGTGTTTTTATGTGTTTGGTTTGCAGTTGTGGTAGATCTATGTGGGACTGGGTTTGTTGTGTGTGTGGTTGCCATCTCCTCCTGTCTGGCCATGCCAGCCCTGAGTTGAGAGAGTTCAGCCTCCAGTTTGGCTATATAGTTGCATCTCTCACATGTATTTGTGTTTGTTGGGAGGAGGAGAGGGTTGTCTGTGTACATTAGACAATTGTAGCATTGTCTCAAGATATCCAGATTGACCAGCTGAACTGGAGACGATACCAGTAATCTACCACTCGACATGCTAGAACTGTATAAGGGAGTGCTGTACCTTTAAGGGAAGTGGATATTCACAGGGGTGGTAAGTAGATGTAGTGCTTTACTTAGTATGAGAGTGCTTACTTAGTAGAGAAGTATTGAGAACAAGTGCTAGGCTTATAATATAGTAAGTAGTCTGGTTACACTAAGAGTAGAGCTTCCTTAAGGGAAAATTTGGAGAGCAGACTTGGCGGAGCCAGAAAAAGTTTAACCTTGTTTAACCCTATGCGCACAACCACAAAGCCGGCAAATGCTGATTTTAAACAGTGAACTACAAAAGAGCTAGAAATGGTCCAAAACAACCAATTACTACAGCTTCTTGTGCTGAGGTCACTTCCTACAGGGACAGGTAGGCTGCTCAAGGCTCCCCACTCCCACTGGTGAGCAAAGAAACTTCCTTCTATCCAAGTAAGGTAATGGACAACACAGGAACTACACCACAGCCCAGAATACAGCAATGCCTGTAAACTGGTCTAAACTAGTCGAGGAAGGCGGGAAAACAAGGATTGTTTTTGTTTTTTTTGGTAGAAACACACAGAAAATGCAGGAACAGTGATAAATTAGTAACACAGGCTAGCACACTTTAGTGGGCAGCCTCCACAGTTAAATTAAACAAACAAACAACAAACTTTCGATCAAATTCGACTAAAATGTAACTTTAAGTGCAGATTTTAAAATAATGCAGCAAACAGTTAAAAAACAGTTCAAGCTAGTTCAGGGTAAGCTACAGAAGCTATTCCAAGTGAAAAAAGCAAAGATACTTAAATCCAGAAAGTGGTCGCTTTTCTGAGTTCCCTGCTGCTAGGACCACTCTGCAGACCCACGAGGAGCTTGTCTGAGTAGTATAGCCAGAAAAAAACGCCCAGAGGCAGATTTTAAACAGTGAACTACAAAAGAGCTAGAAATGGTCCAAAACAACCAATTACTACAGCTTCTTGTGCTGAGGTCACTTCCTACAGGGACAGGTAGGCTGCTCAAGGCTCCCCACTCCCACTGGTGAGCAAAGAAACTTCCCTCTATCCAAGTAAGGTAATGGACAACACAGGAACTACACCACAGCCCAGAATACAGCAATGCCTGTAAACTGGTCTAAACTAGTCGAGGAAGGCAGGAAAACAAGGATTATTTTTTTGTTTTTTTGTTTTTTTGGTAGAAACACACAGAAAATGCAGGAACAGTGATAAATTAGTTACACAGGCTAGCACACTTTAGTGGGCAGCTTCCACAGTTAAATTAAACAAACAAACAACAAACTTTCGATCAAATTCGACTAAAATGTAACTTTAAGTGCAGATTTTAAAATAATGCATCAAACAGTTAAACAGTTCAAGCTAGTTCAGGGTAAGCTACAGTAAGGTCCCATTTAGGGGAAGGGGGCGGTCGGTTTTCCTCTCACTAAACAACAGCCAATATGGTCCCCAAAAACTGCATGTTAAGCATTGCTCATCAAAAACTATATTGGGTTTGACAGAGAGAAAAGTATCCCACACTAAGACTGACAGTTTTAATCCACTAATCCAGATGCTGGTGACAGGATCTGCCCCTTTCAGATGGTCAGAGATGGACAGATGACTTTGCAGCCACTGACAACTTACTGTACAATAAAGCATGTTCATGTACATCTGATTACAGACAAGTCTGCACTTCCAACCGTGTTACCATCCAGGATGTCAAGGCTACAACATCCATAGCCCATTACATATATAAAATCCACTAACAACAGAAAACATTCAGTTCCATCTCAGTGATGGCAAGTCCTGATATGGGAAACTATAGGATTTCTCTCAGTTTATTGCTGGATACAGGACCTGCATCCATGAAAGAAAACCCAAGCAAGGTCAGTTCCAGGGAGTCCCTAAGTAACCAACCTGGTACACACTGAGTGCAATGCAAAGACCACATAAAAACATTCTGATATGAAAGTGAAGCCTGCACAGAAGAAACCAAAGGAACCAGTTGTGAGTATCCCAGACAATGAAATACCACATATCATCCACCACGGTGACTTAATTTTGGATTAGCCCTAACAGGGAAAAACTTTCACCTGGAACATACTCCTTTATGGTATTATAAAAAAGCCTGATTATACAAGATTCTGATCTGCATTTGTTAACTGGGTCTATATTATTTCATAGAAAGACATTTCCATCAAACACCTCTCCATCGACATGAAACTGTTGAAATTCACTTCAATCGAGGAATTTTTCCAACGGCAATGAAACAATTACCCATAGCACAATGGAACACACATCCCACTAAATCAATCCCACCCAAGTGGGGCACTTTGCCCCCCCCAACTATATATACCAACTCTGAGATTGCACTATAGTGGGGAAAAGGGCAAAGTAGTAGAGTTGGCCAACTACTTCCTTACCCTGGGAAAAATCCTGCAATTCTCTGAAGTGAATTTCGATTGTTTGGTGTTGATGGAGATGTGTTCTATGGAAATATCTTTCGACATAGTAATATAGACCCTTGTTAACCATCTCAAAGCCTCATGTGAATATATAAGTGCCATACAAATAAAGGCAGATTACTGGAAGGGGTGCCTTATTTGCACTACATTCTTCATATCTGACTTGCAAAGTTTTGATTTTCTTAACCTAAGTGCTGCACAGTATGGCTCTTTAACAACTTACCATAGAAATCCATGTAAAAACACCAGGATACATGTCATAAGAATATTTATAAGTGTTAGTCAAATATCTTTGAATTTATTACTGCTCAATATCTGAGTTGTTTGGCTTCTGCTACATACAATCAACTGCATTACTAGCTGAGTTAAGTACAAACTTGCAGTGTTAAAGATTGCACTGCATTTTATTTTTCTGTGTATTTAATTGTTTTATTGAATATTATGGTCTGTGTCTGTAGTTATTTAGTTTTCTATTTAATTGTTTCATTTATTTAATTTTTTATTTTATTTTACACTTGTTAACTTGGATAGTCCAACTGGAACAGGTCCATTTTCAGTGGAGGCCCGGGGAGAAAAGCTCCAGAGTTACAAATACAAGTGTAAAGAGAACATTTGTTGCTAACAGCTACATATTACAATTTATATAATACAATGAGCAAAAAATAGTAAAATTATTATACAAGGCTAGTCATAGTATGAAACATCTTTTTAATCTGCTTTGCATGACAGAGAATTGGCTATGTTACAGAAACCTAGACAGGAGTGCCAGTGGATAAGAGGTAGGTAGTTAGCTGATACATGGGCAGATCCAGGTTTTTCTAAGATGTGCTTTGAGTAGTGATTTGAAGTGGGAGTTTGTGGTAGTAGTGGTTATGCTAGAGGGGAGAGTATTCCAGTATTTGGCTATTTTGTGGGAGTATAGGGCTTTGCCGGCAGTATTGTTGGCTCTGGTGATATTTAGGAGAGGTTTGCTAGAAGATCGAAGAGGGCGAATGGAAGAGTAATGGGTTAGTAGTTGTTTTAGTAATGAAGTCTTGTTTGGGTTGTTTAGGATGTTAAAAGCACATGTAAGCTGTTGGTAGCTAAGTAATTGTGGGAATTCGAGCCATTGCAGTGGTGGGTTTTGAATGGGGAGTTGTTTGCAAATTTAGCAATTCTGTTGTAACATCCTTCGAATTTGTCAAGGTCTATTTTTCTAATATGGGTTAATATGGGTGCAGCATACAATAGTGTGGATAAGAGATGAGTTTGGGCTAGGGTGATTCTTGCTTTGTCAGTGAGAAAATTCTTGTGTCTATAAAGAGTACCCATTTTTTGTGGACCTTCTGGATAGTTTGAGCTTTGTGAATATCGAAGTACAGATTTTTATCAGTCTCAACTCCTAGAAGTTTTGTGTGTGTAGTAGGAGAGATGACTGTGCCATTTCTAGATGTGATTGAGAAGATTAGGGAAGTGGATCTAGATTTATTGGGGGCAAACATGAGAAGTTTTGTTTTATTAGGGTTGAGAATCAATTGGATGCCAGTGATCCAGCCTTCTGCGGAAGAGAAGGAGTCTTGGGCCAGTTTGTTTAGGGTGGTATGAGATGGGGCTGCACAGATAAGTGTTCATAGGTTCATAGGTTCATAGGTTCATACTAGGCTATCTGCCCGAGGGCATTTACAAGCCTAGCCCATAGTTTTGTGGCTTGCGCCACCCCTTTAGTATGGGGAACTATACCCATTATTTAGCTGTGCCTCTGTTGAGCAGTGACACTGAGGTAATCCCTGGGGTATATCTGCGATCTCCCATCCATTGGTCAAGATTTCTCTTGTTGCTCATAGTGTTGTGTGCCTCCGACAACCTGCGTCTGTCCAGTAAATAGGTATGGATTGATGTCACGAAATAATGAGCATTAAGTATAGCACTCCACATCCCGCAGAAGAGTCATGACAATGCAAAACCTATAGTATTCTATCAACGTTATAAGCTTGTAAGGAAACTAGTTAAAATGTGTCCCTCTTACTCCCCATCATGTAGGGTTTGCGAGATTTGTTGCTCAAAGCGGTCGAGAGATATGGTTCGCACATATGTACAGTAACAAGCCATGACATTTGTGTAATGTACAACTGCATACCTGTAGTCACAACATGTCCAAGAAAATAATCCCCGTATGAATGAATACAGGTAATAGTCAAATGTGAATGGGAACCCCCCCCTTACTGTGGAGTATGAACCGTAACAACCCCACCCATAATATGTACAGCCAACAGAATAAGCTCCTGATAGGTGCCCAAACACATGTGTCTATAAATACAGGTAAAATGTTCATAATAGGGAGATGCGCCCTATCCACATGCTTCATCTGACATTTGAACCCGGCCAGGGAAGTTCCGTTCACCAGGCGGACAAGCCCATACCCAGATTACTACATGAACACCCTGACCTACTACATGAACACCGTGAGTTGAGTCAATTGCGTATTGTATTAATGTGGCTTGTTTGGAGGAGGTATGTAGGTTAATTGTGAAAACAGAGAACAATAGTGGGCCAAGTACTGACCCCGAGTTACACCTATAGAGGTAGGGAGGAGGGGTGATAGCTCAGCTTGCCATTGGACAGCTTTGCTATCTATCTGATAGATAGTTTTTGAACCAGGAGATGGTAGGAGAGTCAAAGGATAGGACAGAGAGGGCATCAAGTAGTAGGGGATGTGAAACCATGTTGAAAGCTTTAGAAAGGTCAAGGAAGATAGCAGACACAAAGTTATTATTATTTCTGAGCTGGTTAACTTTATTTATGAAAGACAGTAGAGCAGTAGTTGTGCTATGGTGTGGGCAGAAGCCATGTTGAGTGATGGAAAGAAGATTATGTGAGGTTAAGAACTCCTGTGTTACAGAAACCTAGACAGAGCTTGGATAAGGGAGAGAGTACGGCTATTGGCTGGTAGTTGGAAAATTCATATGAGTTACTACCTTCATGTAGTGGTATGATGTAGGAGATTTTCCAAATTTGGGGAACGTAGACTTCTTTGATTGACTGATTGATAAAGATTGAGACGGGGTAGGATAAGGAGTCAGCTGCTATTTTCAAAAAGCTTGCAGGTATTCCATCAGCTGCAAGAGTTGTAGGTTTTAGTTTACGGATGAGTTTCTTAATTATGCTAGTTGGAACAGGTGAGAGGGTAAAGGGGGTAAGTTATTTGGGAGTTTAGCTGAGTTACATGGAGAGCTACTTTTAGTAGTAGTGGGTAGGTCATTGTGTTTGGTGAATTGGTAGGCTAGTGTGTGAACTGAGTTTTGAAGTGATGGTTCAGTTGGGAAGCGATATTGCTATTTTCATTGTTGGGGGATTTAGGGGTGGGTGGTAGTTTTACCTGGCCTTAGCAATGAGTTTAAGGTGTGCCAGAATTTTGTGGGTTTTTTTGAGTGTTTGTTTTGTAAACTGAGGAAGTAGTTTTGTTTGTCTAGTTTCATTTGTTTTTTGGCTAAGTTCCTAAGTTGTTTATTTTGGTTAGTTGTCTTTTTTCCATTGCTTCCAGGCTGTGTCCCTAGATTTTAATAAGGCTCTTGCATCTCTGCTTAGCCATGGAGCATGTGCTTTGGCTCTAATTTTTCTGATTGGGGCAATTGCATTTAGAACTCTGGTGAATGATTTGTTGAAACAATCAACTGCCTTGTCTAGGTCTAAGGTTCTAAGTGGCTCCCAGTTGCATTGTTTTAAAGTGTCATTTAGATCCTGTGGGTTTAAGTTTTTGTCAGCCCTGACTTGTCTATACATTATGGGCTTTAGGATATTGGTATGTTTCCTAAGGCGAAAAGTAGGGAGATGGTCACTTAGTTCATCTGGTAGAAGTCCTGTGTGACAGTTACATTTGGGGTAGTTCACTAATGTCCAGTCAATAATAGACTGTCTTTGGGATTTTTTGTCGATTCTGGTGGGTTCTATGATTAATTGGCCAAATCCATAGAGATTTACTGGAATGGAGGGGTTAGTGGGGTTACAGGCTAGCCAGTCAGTGTTTAGATCTCCTAGTACAATTGTTTTGTGTGGAAGGTTTTGACTGAGTCACTGGAGAATTTCTTCTAGAGTATGGCAGTTATTTCCAGGAGAGATATATCTACATAGAATGTTAATTTGTTTTTCATTGTTCACAGACAGATTAGCACCTGAGATTTCTGCATTCTGAAATATGGGTATAGTGGTTTGAAGTGGCTGGAGGTTGAATGAATTTTTGAAGAAAATGGCAACCCCACCTCCTTTCCTGTCTGTTCTGTCTAACCTAAGAATATTGTATCCTGGTGGGAGAATTTAATTGTTTGTGATAGAGGGTTTAAGCCAGCTTTCTGAGATAGCAAGAATATCTGGGGAATGGTGAGAAATGAGTGCATGTAGGTCAGGGAGTTTGCTTGAGATACTTCTGGCATTGATATTTATGATCAGTAGGTCTGACTGAGTTCTATTTGCTAGGGTAGTGGGACAGGGTCCTGAGTTTGCGTGTATGTCTCCTAATATAAGAAGTATTGTGCTGAGAATTATTATATGCTTAATAGTGTATGCTATACTTGTAAAGACTATATAAGGGGGTTTTCTATAGTAAGGATTTAGAAGGTGGGTCCTATTAGTATACAGTATTATGCTGTCCTTAAATAATGTTGGACAGATAGTAAAGTTAATATGTGTGTCAGTAGGTGTTAAAGTGTGTGTTGTATGGTAGGAGGTCATGTCTATGGGGTTGAATGTGTATATGGATGTAATGTAGGTTAAGGAAGAGAGTGATAGTAGGAGGAAAGACAGTAAAAGAAACATGTTAGGGTATACTAGCTTTTAGTTGAAGACTTTGGTTCTGAAACTCGAAAACGAAAATTTCAGGAGTCGGCCGACCGGCACTTGCGAACTGCTTCTGCTTCAGGCACCGCGCGGCAAGAAAGACTGATGTAATGGCATCGGCTGCATGTTTTATAGCCCTGAAGACCTGACGTCATGGAAGAAGCGACAGCAACCGACGCAGGACCCAAGACTTTGATAATCAGGCCAACTGAGGGCAACCTGCCAGCAGATTACCCAAATGTCATGACTGCAACAGTGAAACACAAAGAACATCATGTTAGGGTATAGCGGGAAATGGATGGTGTAGAGCCTTAGGGTATAGTGGGAAATAGATGGTGTAGAGCCTTAGTATTGAGAACAGGTTTGAGGTATGGTTGTAATGAAAGGAGTACAAAATTTTGGGCAATTTCCTGGGGGTGTGGCTAGTAGTTAGTAGGAGTAATTGGTGGAGGGAGATGATCAGGTGACAAGGAACACAAATACATTTGGATGATGTGAGGGTGGGTGGGAACTG
This sequence comes from Protopterus annectens, assembly GCF_019279795.1. NCBI lineage: Eukaryota > Metazoa > Chordata > Ceratodontiformes > Protopteridae > Protopterus > Protopterus annectens. Next base: position 1,796,686,144 of record NC_056729.1, on the reverse strand, counting down.
GGGGTAGGATAGGGGAGTGAGGCGAATGGAGTGGGGCACAACTCGACCGGGCTATTACAGAGCCAATCAGTATGTGCTGTTAATGTAAGAACAAGCACACAGCTTACCAGGGTAAGGTCTTGCAGTTGTAAGTGTATATTTACAATTATATTTAACGTCTATGAGTTTAGATTTCACACTAGATTCTAGTTCGTTAAAAACAAAACTATGCAGTATTTTGTACAGTACCTATGGGGACCTAGGCGATACTAGCTAGTGCTTCTGGCTCCCAGGGAAGGTAAAGCTGATTACAGTCTTTAAATTACAGCTGAGTAATAGACTAAGGTATTAACCTTGCGCGGTTGTAGAAAAAAGCCTTGGCTGTTGAGAATGACTTTGGTTCTGATGCCAAATAATTTATTAGTAGTGCAGCAGTCCTCTAATGTAGCGAACCTTTCAATGGGGTGGGCTGGGGTTGGGAAACAGCAGCCGCATAGAGATCCTAGGAGGAAGATGGAAAGTGAGGTTAATAGAAGGATAAGATAGGCCCAGTATAGAATTATAACCTGTTATGTGCTGGCAAACTCCTATCGTAGTGTGCAAAAAGTACAGTTTTGTGTGTGTGTGTGTGTGTGTCTTTCGGCTTTTCCCGGTTAGGGGTCGCCACAGCGGAACTCCGGTCCGCTAATGATTGGCAGTAGAGTTTTACATGCTGGCTTGCCGGGCCTAACGCACAACCTTCAACGCATTCACGCATGTCGTCACACAGTTACGCCTTTAACTGAGAATCCTAACAACTGCGAACGCAGCACCACCACCGCAGTTTGTACCTACCATAAATGTAAATGTTCAAGTGTTCACCCTGCTGCAGTCATCACACTTGGGTTATCCTGCCATCAGGTGGTCCTGCAGTTGGCCTGAGTTCCAAAGTCTTGGTCCAGCGTTGGTTGCTGTCGCTTCTTCCCTGACGTCAGTGCGCCAGGGGTATATAAGAGGCATCCAATGCCATTTTCTTCAGTCTTTCTTGCCGCCGACTGCGGGACTGCCTGACGGCAGGATAACCCAAGTGTGATGACTGCAGCAGGGTAACACGATGAACATCATACCTTAACCATTCACAGGAAGTGCAGCTATAACCAGTTCAATCCTGTCCCTTCACAAAAATGGTTCACTACAGATACAAAAACTTGCTAAAACATTCCATTGCTTGGTATTAGGTATTATATAACATCATGCTGTCCGTACAGCAATAATATGTTCTGTACCTATAGCTTAACTTAACTACTGCTACGGATAGAACATTAGTTTGTACTCTATTAAAGTGTATATAATAGTATGGTAAAAGAAACCCGTCTTCACAATTTAAAAATAAAAGTTACAGCATACACCAAGAGTAATGTATATCCCCGGTGCATTATTTAGCTACCAATAAAATCAGGAAATGCAATAAACTCCAGGTATTTAGAAACCCCTGTATTCACAACTTAAAAAAAAAAAAGTTACAGCATACAGCAAGAGTATTGTATATCCCCGATGCATTATTTAGCTACCAATAACATCAGGAAATGCAGAAAACTCCAGGCATTTAGACTCACTCTATGTTCAGTAATAAAGTTCCAATCCAAACATTTAACCGAGCTCTAATTGGAAACAGCAGACAACAGATGTTTGTTCATGAGACAGTCAGATTCTGAAGCATTCAGTCACACACTTTATAACACTACAAATGGTCAAATACCACACAAAATACATATATTTTGGGCTAGTAGAATACACCTTACCTACGCCTCCGAGTTCTGAGAACACTAGCGTCCTCTGTTAACTAAGTTGAAAATGGCGCCATTCTAAGGGGTTTTCTAACCTCGGTTCTGGCCTAGTGGTTGCTAGGCTACCAGGTCTTGTAAAAGGAAGAACTGCAACCAGGTGGTCTCCAACCCGACCGGGCTATTACAGAGCCAATCAGTATGTGCTGTTAATGTAAGAACAAGCACACAGCTTACCAGGGTAAAGTCTTGCAGTTGTAAGTGTTCTAGTTTGTTAAAAACAAAACTATACACTATTTTGTACAGTAGCTATGAGGACCTAGGTGATACTAGCTAGTGCTTCTGGTTCCTGGGGAAGGTAAAGCAGATTACAGTCTTTAAATTACAGTTGAGTAATAGACTAAGTTATTAACCTTGCTCGCTTGTAGAATTGAGAATAACTTTGGTGCTGCTGCCAAATAATTTATTAGTAGCGCAGCAGTCCTCTAACGTAGCAAACCTTTCAATGGGCTGGGCTGGGGTTGGGAAACAGCAGCCACATAGAGATCCTTGCTCGCTTGTAGAAAAAAGTCTTGGCTGTTGAGAATGACTTTGGTGCTGCTGCCAAATAATTTATTTTTGATAGAATAAGTTTCATAGAATACTGTGGTCTCTCTCTGTCTCTGCAGTTAGTTTTCCACCCGCCCTCCCTGTTCTTGTTCTGGTATTAATCTTGGTGGCTTTGGAATTGCCTGCCCCTCCTGTAAATTTGTGTTTAAACACTCCTCCTGGGTCTATCTCATTTGCTCACTCAACTGAGTACACTGAGATCATATTTTGACTTTAGACACTCCTACCAGTCCCATCTGTTCAGCTCTATCCCAGCTCTATTCTAGTCTAGTGTCACTAGCTCATTCTACCTAATACAGACAGAACATTTGTGAAGGGCAAGCCACTTAGGTCCATAATTTCGAATTATCTTCTGTTTCTCCTTTCTCCCTTTCCACTTTCCAAAAAAAAAATTTCTAAGCTTGTTTCCTGCCTTTCCTGTAACTAGTCTAGTCCAGATACAGATTTGCTGTAACCAGGACTGTTTGTAAGATTTTGAGCCCCCAAAGCTATTCTGTATTCTAGCTTATCAGTGGGAGTGGTAAGCGCTAGGTAGCCTATCTACCACAATAGTGGTTTCTGACCCAGAAATTGTAGTTTATTGGCCGTTTGGGCAGTTTTTCCATCTATTTCAACTTTCTGGTTTAAAAGCCTGCATTTGCACTTGTTTCCCACCTTTCCTGTAACTAATCTAGTCCAGAAACAGATTTGCTGTATCCAGGACTGTCTGTAAGATGTGTCTGGAGCATTTCTCCCTGGGCCTCCACTGAAAATTGGCTCATTCAACTCAGATTTTCCTGGTAAACAAATGTTAACTAAATAAATAAAAACAAAGTGAAAGACAGGAAAATCCTCAGATTTGTTCACCATTTATTAAGGTTGGAGGAGGAACTATTTAGCTACTCAACCAGAGCATTCTGCAATGAGGATAAACAAATACAAACTGTAAAGATCTCTCACTAAAGCCACCACATCCAGCCTGCACAGTTTGTAAGAATGAGTGTGTCCCCAATTTGTTTATGTACTGCCACCAAGGCTACCTTTGGGCACTGCAAGTACAGCTGCCATTGACACATTCTCAAAAGCATGCAAGACACTGATCAATGTTATTTCTTTAATGTCAACATCCTTTTTTTTTTCTTCTGAATCCAAGTCCCATTGAAACTAATGCATCTTAGTGTTAGCCCATAGGCATCTACTGAAGTATTTGTCATCAGGGTTTGATTGTTCTTCGAGGTGGAAAATAACATTTTCCAATTAAGTCTTACTTGCTGCATATACCAGTGGAAATGTTTGTGAAATGTAGTAACTTTCTCCTGTGAGTGTTAGTTTTGCATCCACAGGTTCCTTAGGAACCTCTGGATCTTCCTCATGTGAAACTTGGAAAAATGGAAAAAGAGGCCATTATGCATGGAAGTTGACAGGTGCCATATGGTCATTAATGCTCCACTGTCTATCAGAAGATTTTCCTCTGTGGAGCTGAGGAAGAAGGGACTGACAAGGGTAACTTTACTGGTGGCAAGTAAGATCTATTTCTTGTGGTATACAGTAATGCTCTCAGAAATTATTTGACAATAAAGGGGAACAAGCCTGACTTGTGGTAGTTATTGAAGATGACAAATATGGAGACACAGGAGATGCTAAATTCAAACCCCAGATCCTTCTGTGACAGAACTGTATCTAAGTAGTTATCCATGTACACCCCTGTAGTCAGACATTTGCATCCACATATAGGTAGGTGCAAATACCCCTGTAGTCTGACATATGTATCCACATATGGGTAGGTGCATTTACCCCTGTAGTCTGATATGTGCATTTACATGTGGGTAGGTGTACATACCCCTGTAATCTGATATGTGCATCCACATATGGGTAGGTGTACATACCCCTGTAGTCTGACATGTGCATCCACATATGGGTAGATATATACACCCCAGTAGTTTGACATATGAATACACATATGGGTAAGTGTATATACCCCTGTAGACTGACATGTGAATCCACATATGTGTGATTATATATACCCATGTAGTTCGGCATATGTATCCACATATGGGCATATGGGTAGGTGTATATATCCCTGTAGTTCAACATATGTTTCCACATATGGGTAGGTGTATATACCCCTGTAGTCTGACATGTGGATCCACATACGGGTAGGTGTATATAACCCTGTAGTCTGACATGCACATCCACAATGAGGTAGCTGTATATACCCCTGTAGTTTGACATGTGCATCCACATTTTGGTATCTGTATATACTCCTGTAGTCTGACATGTGCACCCACATATGGGTCGGTGTATACACTTGTAGTCTGAGATGTACAAAAACTGGAGCTACTCCAGGAAACATGGAAAAAGCAAGAAAGTGAATTTAAACTGCTGGGATCCTATCAGAGGTCTTGGGAATTTCCTGGGGTATTAGAGATGTGGTTACAGAGGTAGGTGCCCTCCATATGTAAAGTATCGATTATGTCTTGTGGCAGTAAGAAAAACAACACTAAGTGTTTAATGAGCATCAAGAACTGCTCTGCTCTTACGAAAGGTTCAACATGGGCCATGTTTTCTTGGAACTAGGAGTAGCGTGGAGTAGAACTGTGTTCCTGCATCTCCTGGGGAAATAACTTTAACTACTGTAGAGGCAGGAATCGGATCCAGCACTAGTCCTACTAGAGTTACCTACTGTTGAGAGATCTGGGGCACCCTAATAAAGGATGACATGTTTTTGAACTCTATTTTGAATTCTGATGCAATTATTTTATTTTATTTATTTTATTTTATTTTACGTTTGTTGACCGGGCTAGTCCAACTGGATACATGTCCATTTTCAGTAGATGCCCGGGGAGATAAGATCCAAGATTAAACTAATGTAACAGGACTACAAATCAAAACAGCAACATAAAACTAATACACGTTAAAAATACAAATACAGTAAAGCTGCAGACTAACATAGTAAAACTAGCATGAAGGAGTAAAGACACAAAATGCTAACAAATGATTAAATACGTTATAACTGTAAGCATTGAAGGAACTAACATCAATAGAAAAGCATGAATGTGGATTTTGGCAATGCAGTAGTTTGAGAATCATATATCTGAGGTATATAGTTTGACATTTGTTGTACAGAAGAGTGGGGAAGGGATGACAGTCTCTAACTAGTTATTATGCCTATTTAGAACTTTACACATATATGACATAGGTGGCATTAATACAAAAACTGACAATGAAAGTGCCAGGAGCAGAAGTAGGGTTTTAGAAATGTGCAAAGTAAGTTTCAAGTAATAAGAAGAAATTAAGAAACAATACTAAGAGGAAGGTTTATTTTCCCACTAGTGGGTTATAGAAGGGGAAAATGCGGTATACTTGACAGTTAGTGTTAATCTGGGTTAGTACATGGGCACAACCAATGTGCTTTAAGGTGTACCTTTAGTTGGTGCTTGAAAAGTGGAAATGATGAAAGTAATTGTAGGCTGCTGGGGAGTCTGTTCCGAATCTTACCCATGGAATTAGAGAAGAGGGCGTCCCCTGCTTTATTAAGGGATTTCTGGATGGTTACTTGTAATTTATTTGTTGAACGAAGGGTGGTAAGATTTCTATAAGGAAAGACTATGCTACTAAGAATAGGAGTATTGTTGGTATGAAAGATAATCTTACGGATAATAGTAAGCTGCTGAAATAGTAGCTGGTTTTGGAGTTGTAGCCAACCTCGCTATTTGAGATTTAAACAGTGATGGGTTCTATATGGTGAACTCGTAGCAAATCTGGCAATGTTGTTGTAGGAAGTTGCCAGCTTGTTTAGGTTAGTTTTGGAAAGATTTGTATAAAGAGATGAAGCATAGAGGAGGGTAGAGATCAGGTGGGTATGGGTAATGGAGGTTCTGGCTTTAGGGTTAAGGAAGGATTTTATCCTATAAAGTGAACCAAGTTTTCTGTTAACAGTTTTACTAGTAGTGTTAATATGTGTGTCAAAGTTAAGATTTTGATCTATTGTTACACCTAAGAGCTGGGTGGTCAGGTCAGGTGTAATTATAGTACCATTGCTAGATTTGACAGTAAGATCAATAGGGGGGACTTCAGTTACGGAGTAAATATCAGTAATTTAGTTCTTCTGGCATTTAGTAGGAGGCAACATTGCAAAAAACATTTTTCAACTGAGTTAAATACTGTCTGGGTGATGGTTTGGAGCTCAGCAGATGAGGTGGCAGAACACACTAGTGTGGAATCGTCTGCATATTGTTGATGAAAATAGAGAAAAGGAGAGGTCCCAGGATGGAGCCTTGTGGGACCCCAAGAGTAATAGGAAGAAGAGTGGAAAGGTTATTGTCTCAGTGGACAGCTTGCTGTCTGTTTTCTAGGTAGGACTTAAACCACTGTAATGTCTTTGTGTTGAGTGAGCATTGTTCTAGTATTTGTAGTAGTAATTGATGGTTCGCCATATCAAAGGCTTTTGATAGGTCTATGAAGAGAGCAGTGGACAGCCTATTGTTGTTGCAATGCTTACTGATGCAGTCAGAGAAGGATAGTAGGGCAGTAGTAGTACTATGGAAAGGCCTAAAACCATGCTGACAGTCTGATAGAAGGTTATATTGGAGAAGGTGATCAAGTAGCTGGCGGTGGATACATTTTTCCATTATTTTGGCTAGGGGGGAGAGTAGGGCTATGGGGCGATAGTTAGATATTTCGGTTGAGTTGCCACCCTTATGAAGAGGAATTATATGTGAGATTTTCCAGAGAGATGGGATAGATCCTTCATTAATGGTTCTATTGATTAGTATGGAAATAGGATAGGAAAGAACTTTAGCTGCGATTTGCAGGTATTCAGCTGGTAGGAGATCAGCAGATGGGGTAAATGGTTTAAGTTTAGTAAGTATGGTAAAGATGAAGGATGTAGGGACTGGATTTTTTTTGAAAGGTAGGGGGTTTGCTAGTCATGGGGAATGGGAAGGTTAGGGTGACAGGAGGTAGGGAATTAGCGAGAGATTGTACAGTTTCAGTAAAGAAGGTATTGAAGGTGTCAGCAATCTCCTTAGCAGTGCTTAAGGAAAGTCCTGAATTGGTTGGTGTCTTGGAGTGGCCTGGGTGTAAAAATTTATTAATAGCTGTCCAGAAAGTTTGTGGGATTTGTTGATGCTTGCCTTGGAGTTTAAAGTAGTAGTTGTTTTTATCAAGGAGTATAGATTTCTTTGTGGCATTTCTATGGTGTTTGTAGTTCTGGTGATTGGTTGGGTTTTTAGTACATCTCCATTTAGACCAGATCTTATTTCTTACTAGGATTTTTTGTCTTGTCTCTTTAGAAAGCCATGGTGTAGCTTTACTTCTAGTTCTTATGGATGGAGTAGGGGCATGGTATTCCAGTATTTGTAAGAATTTGGAGTTAAAATAGGATACTGCTTCCTCAAGGGAGAGTTGTTTTAAGGGGAGATCAGTCACAGGCTTGCAGTTCTTTTTGGAAGTTTATAGCATTAAAGTGTTTTTTGTTTCGTATAGTTTTAATGATAGGTTGTTTAGGGAAGAAGGTTTTATGTCTAATTATATAAGTGAGTAAATGGTCACTGATATCATCAGGAAGGGTATCTGCTGTATAAGTGAGGGGACGGTTTCTTACTAAGATCCAATCTAAGGTACTCTCTTTGTTAGTGGGCTAATGGATTCTGGTTGGGGTGGTGATAAATTGAGAAAAGCCATACAGGTTTATAGTACTATGGTTTCTTGAGGGATGGAAGAAGAGAGGCAGCATAAGATATTTTCAAGGGTGTTGATGTTATTGCCTGGAGGTAGGTAGGAGCAAATTATATAGATCCCACAAGAAATAACCAATCAAAACTCTACCCCTCTTTTTAAAAAACACATTAAAGAACATCTCAAAACACAATGGCTGTGTCCTTGTGCAAATCCTGACTGAAATCATGCTCTCACTCAACTATTTTTCCCCTTCCTTACTTAGCTACTTATGATAACTTCCAAGAGTTTTAGAATTCTATCTAAGAATTAGGCTTTACCAGAAATTTTTTATTCTGCCTGTGTAAATTTTTTTTTGTTGTTATTTTTTTTTTTACTCTTACTGTTTTTAAAAGCATTTTATATTACTATGTAGTTTAGATTCATCTCCTAATTTACTAGGTGTTACGTGTTGAAACAAATTTTTCATTCTACCTGTATTTGTTTTCTTTACTTATATTATGCATTATGTAAGAAATCATTGTTTACTGCCTGTATTTGGAGCTTTTCTCCCCGGGCCTCTACTGAAAACGGATATTTATGTCCAGTTAGACTAGCCCGGTCAACAAATGTAAAATAAATAAAATAAAAATAGATAGATTTGCTAGTATTAAGCTGAAGTTTAGAGACAAGGATTTCTGCGTGATTATCTAATGGTATGTGTAAGTCTACTGAAGATACATTTAGTTCAGATTTATATAGAATTGTTACCCCTCCACCCTTTTTAGTTGTACGGTCTAACTTATTATATTGTACCCTGGCGGGATGACTTCATTATCTTTTGTTCCTGGTTTGAGCCAGGTTTCTGTTAGACATAGGACATCAAAGGAGTGTATGTCAAGTAGAGCATACAGTTGGCTAATTTTATTGTTTAAGCTCTGTATGTTAAGATGAGCTATGAGTAGGGAATTTGCAGTTTTGGTAAGGGTAATTGGGGTGGCAGTTTGGTGCTGGTGGGGATTTAGTAGGGTGTTTTTGTTAGGTCCTGGGTTAGGATGAATATCACCATGAAGAAGAGGGTGTTGTTGAAGAGTAAGTGTGACCTTAAGGAGTTTGAAGAGAGTATATTGTGATTTTCTGGTTTGCTGGAGAGTAATATGGGCTAGCCTATGATACTCTGGGGAGAGGTAGGTTGAGGTAGAGGTAATGTTAGCATGGTTGTGGGTAGTAGGTTGATTGATAGGTGATGTTTGTTTTAGAGGATGGAGGGATCCAGTGATGTGTAAGTTTTCATACCAGGTAAGCATAAGTGGTATGAGTAGTGTGTGTGTTGCAGCAAGAAAGAGGAGTATGTTTGTAAGTTTATGCTGGTGTGATGAAGACATGTCAGGAAGGGGAAAAGTGTAAGAGTGGTAATAGGATAGATTAGAGAGCTAGGAAAGAGAGAGGTAGTGCAGTAGGGGCAGTAGTGAGAAGAGGAATGAGAGTAAGGGTGTGTCTGTATCGAGTGTTTAGGGAAATGTAACAAGGTAATTGGATAATTAGGGGAAGGGGAGTGTCTTATGAGGTATAAATGTAGGATCAATGGGGGTGGGTGAGAATTGAGCCCACAGGGCGAATGGAACGGGTTGAAATAAGTGACTGAAGGACTGTCAGAAAACCTATCTGTGAGCAGCTGACTACTGAGGTACAGTTCAGTTGGTATGGGTAAGTATGGAGGGTAGGAAACTGTGGTAGTGAATAGTAAGGGACAGTAGAGTGCAAGTATGGGGAAGAAGTCTCAGATAGCGTGGGAAAAGCAGGGTAGAAAACAGCTCCTAAGACTGTGCAGGAGAAAGTTCCTTAGGCTTTCCTTGTTAGTTTAGGGTCTGATCCTTACTTCAGATAATGTTAGGGCGAACAGTACTAGGAACCAGCCTAGTTTAGGGTGCTATCTAGTGGGCAAAAATGTATTGCAACCAAAACCAGTGAGCAGAGATGGTTGGTAGAAGGTTTGCGTGGCTCTATAAATAGTTGCGGGAGACAGTACAAGGATAGGAATAATTAAATATTTTAAGGGATAGAGGGAGGGTATGACTGCTAGGTATCCTGGCTAGGTAGCATGCTTGAAAGCACACGCAAGTTGTTAGGCAAGTATTCAGCTTTACCGCTAGGTATAGATAGCACATACTTTCTTGCCTCCTTTGGTAACAGGGATCCTACGCAGGATGGCAAGTGACTTTCTATATGGAATCAGTTGTTTAGAACAGTTTGCATGGGTCCTTTCACCAGGTAGGTAGAATCCCAAAATACTACTAAAGGGTAGTAGAAATGAAACCTAAGAACGGTGAGGAAAAGAGAAACAATGATGGGATAAGTAAACAGCCATTTACACAGAAATAGGGTAGAGAACACAGTAATTAAGTTCCAAAACACACATCAACAGTATTTAGTTCAAAAACATTCAAACAGTCATTACATAGCATTCAGGTAAATGGTTAGGCAATAATGCGGTAACGGAGTATAGAGGCATCGGTACACATTAATCTACCTAAAAAATGATATAGAGGTCAAGTAGCTTAACTATCTTAGCTATGAATGCCCTTTGCAAGTACAGCTATGTTCTGCTATTAAATGATGTACACAGTAAGCCTTGAGACACAGAGGTAATTAGTATCATAAGATCCAAGAGGAAGCAATCCCTTCAGCTAATACACTTAAACTAGTTCCTCGCTAGTGACATCAACAAATACAGGAATATACAAAGCATTACAGGTCAAATGAAGCATTTCAATATTACAAATAAGGATCATATGCCTATAATATCATATGGAGTCTAAGGCGCATACAAAGTTGCTAGCAACGGCAACATGTATTGCTGCCCAAGCAAGTCTGAGGTACCGCAAGCATTTCACCACTTCTAAAGATGTCCTACTGGAGTTGAGACTAGCAAACAGAGGGTCTAAAGCTAATTCTACAACACAGGTCCAGGCTAACATCACCGCTAGGACACTGTTAGCTCTGACACCTTATTAAGCTATCGTATTACCTCGGGCAATGTAAAAATAGCAGTGCTACCCTAAATCCTGAAAGATTCCCCAATTGTTAGCTAATAAGTGTGTGGCTCAATGTAGTCAGGGGAGGTTATATTATACACTATTTCAGTTGGTATAGGAGACCTCTATAGTGCCAGAGGTAAAGAAATACTCAGCAAACTAGAGTTCTGTGCACCTTTGCATAGCACTCAGTTCCCAGAGGAGGTATTTGGTACTATCTCCTTGTAGTTTGGAGAAGAACCTTGGCGCACAAATGACCTGAGGCTTATAGGGCACTACAGTCAAGACCAACAGCTAGTGCCTTTAGAGCCTCTCAGGTTTAAAAATATTTAATTAGCTTAGTGGAAGAGTGCAAGCAATACTCGCACTACCTGTAGTTGGATTAGAGTACGATAGAACGCTCTTAAATGCCCTGAGGTCATCTAAAGACCGCTTTAAAGGTTTAAAAACAATTAAATGGTTTTGTGGAAGCGTGCAAGCAGTACTCTCACTACCTGTAGTAGGTTAAAGTATGATGGAACACTCGCAAATACCATGAGGACAACTAAAGACCACTGCCACAACTAAGAGGTCTGCAGGAAAACATGTAGCAGGCTGGTTCCGAGGGAAATACACTCAGCAAAGTTACAGCCCCAAGACTATTAGATAGATAACCCTCTGAGAGATTGAATATATTAAGGAGTAACACAGCTCTTTCTCAAGTGGGATAGCTTGCAACAACTCCACATGGTACGCGCAGAATACAGCTGACCGTTTCCACAGTGCATGCATCAGTACATGCCTTAAAACAAGCTAGACATTGCTGAATATATAACCATTAATACCATCCAACAGCTAACCATTTAAATTAACCTTTTGTTGAAGAATGAAACAGTAATATTTTACTGTTTCTGTAAAGAGTAATTATCTCCCTTGTCTATTTATCAATGGTCAAGGGAAAACAGTGAATTTTATAAAAACCCAATTTTCCTCCTATTAGGTCTGGAGGATGGGTTTAAAAGAAGGGGCAGTCTGCCAGATAGCCACTATTGTGCATGCGTGGGTGTCCTGGGAAGGAGGGAGGGTGACCATTGCTCCTACTGTTATTGTGTTACCTGCCCCAGCCTCTTACTCCATATCCAACTACCTTTCACAAAAGCTTTGGTTAAATTGTTTGGCCCTATATCCAACTACCTTTCACAAAAGCTTTGGTTAAATTGTTTGGCCCTATATCCAACTACCTTTCACAAAAGCTTTGTTTAAATTGTTTTGCCCTATATCCAACTACCTTTCACAAAAGCTTTGTTTAAATTGTTTGGCCCTGGTCTGCTTTCTATGAAAAGGCCACTATGTTGTAAGGAACCACTTGTTGTATTTACAGACGGGTAAGAAAAACAGGTACTATATTGGTTGAATTGCCTTTCTTATCTATTTTTTGAAGATATGTTGAGAAACAGGGTTGAATAGCAAACATTTGTCCAAGGGGGCATTAAGAATTTGTCTACTAACACTGTTAGGAAATCGCTGGACATGGAGCAGGTATTGACCTAGTCTTGATTTGGATGCCACAGCAAATACAGCTGTTGAACTGTATCTGTACTTACTGGAATATTTGCTACTTTCTGAAACATCTGAACGAGTTAACAAAGCATCCCCATATCCTCCATTTACTTATTATGGCACTTTGTACAACAATATTTGCATTTAGAATTAAACTGTCCTAAAATCCAGTATAGCAGAGGTGTAAGCCTTCTTCCCAAATGATGTAGTAATCTGTTTTATGTACCACTATGTAGTGAATTTTTATAAGGCACTGATCTGGACTGCCTCATAGCATCTACGGAAATATACTGCAGGTTCTGCTTTTTGTATAATGACATTTGGCCTTTTCTTTTACCCTTTAAAAACAGGCTTTTAGAAGCAGGGAGTTGTGTCCTCAAAAGTCTGGAGAAGGGCAAGAATACTAGTAGGGGGATCACCAACACCCAGCAGCTTGAGGTACGTCTTGTGGAATCCAACATTTCCTTTGAACCCCACTTAAAATGGCCATGAATAAGGATGAGGGTATCAGAAAAGAATGTCCTCCAGAGAACACCCAAATGACAGGGATTCCTTATTACCAGTATCCCATCCAAGAAGGAAATATAACTTGGAGAATAAAGCCAACTCCTGGTCTTCTTCATAGATGTCATAATTAGCCAATGGATCACATGATGGAATGCTTCTCTCTTAGGTTCATAGGTTCATAGGTTCATACTAGGCTATCTGCCCTGGGGCAATTATAAGCCTAGCCCGATTCTGTATGGCTTACGCCACCCCTTGATTTGAGTATACTGTGCCCTTTTTAAGGTTTAGTTTACTGTGCCTCTGTCTAATAGTGACACAGGAGTAATCCCTGGGACAAACCTACGATCCCCCATCCACTTATCGAGATTCTTCTTGAAGAGATTCAGTGAGGTGCTCTGCCTCACATGAACTGGAATTCTATTCCAGAGCGAAGGGAGCCTCTGGGTTATGAACCTGTCCCTCCAGCAAGTTCTATTTATTTCTGTGCTGAGGTTCAAGTCCCTCGAGCGTGTGGCTCTAAAGGATTTAGATTTACTGAGGTGGAGCATGTCCATTAATTCTGGATTTGACATAGCTTTGTATGTCAGGCATAGATCGCCTCGAAGTAAGTGGTATGCAACTGAGTAGAGCTGGAGTTTTTTAACCGTGCAGTGTATGGCATCTGTTTGAGACCCTTGATCCTTTTGGTGAGATACTTTTGGGGTCTTTCTAATTGCTGCAGGTGTCGGGTAAGGTACATCCGAAAAGGGGCATTGTATTCTATGATGGGCCTGATGAGGGATGAATAAAGGGGCACGATTACCTCTCTTGATCTAGATGTGAAACCCTTCGTGATGAGGTGGGCTATGTAGAAGGTCTTTCTAACCACTTTGGCAATGTGGTTTTCAAAGGAGAGATTGCTATCAACTTGGGTCCCCAGGTCTCTAATAACTTTCTCTGTACTTAATGGGTTTCCGCCTATGTGGTAATTTGTGGGCACATTGTTTTTGCCAAAGGGTATGACTATACATTTTTGGCATTTAGCTTTAAACCATGGCGCTGGCACCAGTTATCTGTCTCTGTGAGACCTTTTGAAGGATGTTTGTGTCAGCTGGAGAGTTGATTATGGCACCCAGTTTGCAGTCGTCTGCGAACTTGGTGAGCCATAGTCCTCCCACGTTTGCCTGTACCTCGGAAAAGTATATACCGAACAAGAGTGGTCCCAGGACAGAACCCTGTGGGACGCCACTTGTGACCGGTTTTGAGTCTGACATGGCTCCAGCAACTCTCACTCTGTGGGTTCTGTCTTTGAGCCAGTTTGCGACCCATCTTGTGACATAGGGGTTTATATTTAAGCTGGATAGCTTATCTATGATGCCTGAGTGGGGTATTGTGTCAAATGCCTTTGCAAGGTCCAGATAGGATGTGTGGACTACCTTTCCTTCATCTATGGCTTTGGTGACTGTTTCAAAGAAGTCAACCAGGTTCAAAAGGCAGGATCTGCCCTTGACAAAGCCAAACTGGGTAGGATCTAGTGTCTGTAGGTCCCCAATGTCTTTGTTTATGAGCTCCATGATGATCCTCTCCATAGCCTTGCAAACTAAGCTAGTCAGGCTTATGGGGCGATAGTTTCCAGGGTCCGTAAATGCTCCACCTTTGTGGAGTGGGACCACTGTTGCTGTACGCCATTCTGTGGGCACATATCCTGTAGTGAGGCTGAGATTGTATAGCTGTTTTATTTGAGGGATTAGTTCCTCTTGTAGTTCATGTAGGACGCAACCTGGGACGCCATCTGGTCCCATGGAAGCAGTGTTTTTTGCTTTGGAGAGGGCAGCCTTCACCTGAGCATCTGAGATGTTTGGGAGGCAGCCCTCTGCCGGGATAGATATTTGCTCTTTTGGGGGGTAGAGAAGTTCGCACTGAACCTGTCTGCCAGGATATTGGCGATGTCTGTGGGTTCAGTGTATTTTTTGTCGTTTAGAATCAACTCAGAACAAGTCTGGGAGTTGCATCCCAAGTTTCTAACATAACTGAAAAAAGCCTTATGATTGTCTTTGGTGTCCTGTGCAATTTTTCTCTCGAAGCTGGCCTTGGAGGATTTTATGAGGGATTGTAATTTTTTGCTAGTACTGATCAGAGATGCCTTCCCTATTAGGGATTTTGCTCTATCATGTAGTAGCTTCCTCCTTCTGTTGTACAGTTTATTTATGGCAGTCAGGTGCCAGTCTTATGGCAGTCTTAGATTACAACACAGACATTGAAGATGCTAAACTAAATGACTATTAGTGGCAGGATATTCACCATTTCCTTGGTGGTCAATATTCTTCAGCAAACTTATGATAACTGAAAAATGCCAAGGCAAACATCAGGGGGACTGATGTCTCACATATGGACATCAAGCCCAAAGAAGGGAAAACCTTGGACATCTAAGAACCTGAAAGGCAGGTTAAATTCAGAAATAACAGTATGTTCAGGATTAGAAGGGTGCTGCATTAAACTACCAATTACATTTGGGGAAAGGCTTTCTCTTTCGGCTTGTGGTACCTGATGACCAATGGTAGGTGCTTTACAACCACCACCTGACTGTCACATAGCAGAAAATGCAGGCAAGACCTGGTAAGAAATCATGAGTGTCATCCTGTTGTCAGCCTCCAAAGGAGGTTTAAATAGATGGCTGTAATGAACTGATAGATTACAGAGCAGGTTACAGAGAGTCGAAGCTGTCAGACCTCTGCAGCACTAACAGGGTATTAAAAGTCTAATGCACTATGTCTGCTTCTTTTCTGAGTGATCTAGGCTTCCTCACCTTGCACTGTTCTTCACCCTAAGCATTTTGAACTCTATTAGGGAAGATAAAAAAGCTGAAGGAATAGGTGTCTGTTTTTAAAGGACATGAACATTCAACTTCTTGGCCTACTTTTCAGGGTTTTATTTTTAAGACAGAAATGCCCTGCAAGTGGAAATGGGTTAATCCTCACTGACACAGCACAAGCAATGAAGGTGGAAGTCTGATACTTGGTTACTATTCACTGAAATATATATGAATGACAGTTGACGATACTGACTATCCCACACCTTTTCCTAGAATTATGACTTTCTACATGTCATTGCATGTAGGACCCTAGAGCACTGGAATAATAATTAGGTAAGTGATTATCACAAGGACCATAAGATGCTTTGCCATATTCACCTTTGAGCACACATACTTAAATGTTCCTGCACGCTTTTCTCACACAGAATAGTGTTAAACTCTCAAATTGGGCAGAGTACTACATGATTACTCCTGGGGTAAATCTGTGTCTATCCATCCACTCTAACACTTGCCTTAAAGGTAGCCAAGGTAGTACTTTGTTTGGTCTGTAGAGGTAAGTGATTTCATAGGCCTGGAATGCATTGTTAAAAACCTGTTCTTCCAGTGAGTTTTTTTTACTTGTGTAGATTTAGGTCAGTAGTGCAGGTATCTGTAGAGCTACCAGTTTTGTCCAGAATAGGAAGTTAAACAGGAGTGGGACTTTCATCACTTAATAAAGCGAGATACAGGTCACCCTGGATTAACTGACATGCTACTGAACTTAGGAAGAGTTGGGATAATCTACTGGGATAGTTGAAAGATTTAAGGCCTTTACTTTTCTTGGGTTAGACTTTTTTGAGCCCTTTCCAATTGAGCAATATGTTTGGATTTATTAATATGATGTACAGATAATTGCAGTTACAAATGTTACAATGTAAAAGTGACAGACAAAAATTCTGGTATAATTCTAGAGTGATAAAACTAAATAATTCAAAGTGCAGAATCTATGGACAATGTTTAAAGGTGGCTAGATTCCACTAGGACAAATAAAAAAATGTGAACATTAGACCAGAACTTTAACAAGGGAGTTCGGTATCTCTGTCTACGGAAACACATCCCGTGGCAGCCACAATTTGTAAATGATTATGATCACTTAATGACAGCTTGTAATTTGTCCACTTTTTCAAAGTTAGCAACCCACTAACCAGTTGCTACCTCTGGAAAAAAAATAATTTCACAGTTAACAAGTTGCCATTAAGCGATCATGACCAGTATGACAACTAGTAAGCTGTCAATCTCTTCGGTACCCTCTATAAGTTGATACCTCAGACAACTGCCCCTCCACCTTGCCTTTCCTATGGCTCTGCATTAGGCAGCCGTGTAGGGTTTTTAGCTTTTTAACTGATACCATGAACCATATTTCAACGATATATGATCTAGTCCGCTTCCAATGAGCACAGTGAGATTAGCTAGAAATAAATAAGGAAAGTTGGACAAGGCCTCTGAAGAGACAGTGCTTTCTCACTAAAATAGGAGTAGGCCTTGGAAGTCTGAGTAGGCCTTGGTCTGACATAAGATGCAAGTTAATGCAGACTTTTGTCAGAATCACCCAGGCTGGTAGAAAAATGTCCAATTAAAGAATAAGGACCAACTGATTGAGACTACGTATAATTATCATGAAGTATGTATCCATGTACTCATACTCAGAAAAGATTAACAGATTAGATAGACATTACTGGTATGAGAAACATTTCACTAGTACAGCTGATGGAGAATGCAAAATGTTTACTTATTTTTCAAATACAGGGGACAAAAGAACTAATATCTCAGGTGTTGATATTTGCCCATGGTATCAATGGCAATTTTTCAATATGTAAAGAACTAGAAAATTGTGCCTGTATAAATGAAACTAAACTTGAGATTCTGGGTTAAGAAGTGTATCTTGTATTTTTTTTTTAATGTCATCTCTAGTTAGTCAATGTGATGACAGGTGGCACCAAGAACATATGGACATAAAACTGGACTTGCTGGTTGAGTTGCAGAAACAGTTATGCAGGTTGCATCAGTGCTATCACTTATATTTGACTGCAAAGTTCATCAGCAAACTTTCTGTAGTAAAATATCAGGCAGCAAGCAATGTGGTTTTTGCTCAAAGTTAGAATGAATTAGTTTTGATTTCATTATTTGGCCAACCCAAATGGAATAATTTTCCAAGGGAGTCCAATCAAAATATCAGTAACATTAAGTAAGCAAGCAGTAATTACAATTAAATTAGAATAACGTCGCCTTCAATGATAGTACCCATCTGGTAACCAGATAGGCCCACTGGACACACAGTCCTTTTCAGGGGTGACCTAGGAGCAATGACTGGTTAAGTGACATGCTTAAGATCACAATACTACAAGAACTAAAGCTCAGACCCTCAACCCTCTGTGCTAACTGCCAGACTAAAATAACACGCTAACTTTTATGTTTTTTTATTTGGCTGGAAGACCTTTATTAACTGGGGGGATATTCATTGTTATCACTACCATTCATAGAAACTCAAGTACTTCTTGTGTTTACCCTTTGTTTTTAACAGCCTCAATTTTTTACAGGCCCAATGAATGGTCCTAAGCACCTCTGGAAGAATTATTTATTTATTGACTGACTTATTTTAGTTTGTTTTAGGGTAGTACACTGATCACAACAGACCATTTGCAGGCATATACCAAGTGAAGAAATTCACACAAAAATAAAACAGAACTAATCTACAAACTTGGAGTAATCACAGATGGTAGTCTTTCAGACAACTGAAACAATGAGCAAATATTACAACAGAGTAGCAAAACAAATGTGGACTAGTTTTAGTAGTAAATATTGGAGGGAAACAACAGCTGAGAGTGAAGCATTGAAGTAGAAATGATGTAGATGAGGAGTGAATTAGGTGATGTGCCCAGTGGAAAAACACTTGTAGTCAGATTTTTACAGAGGTATCTTTTGAATTCTGCTCTGAAATTATTAATATTTCACCCTATTGAAAAATGTATTATTATTATTATAAGCAACCACCCCTACAGTGAAAAGATTGCCTATCACTGCCTTAAAGAATGTTTCCTTAATGCAACAGCACCCTTACACTTTGCTTGGATATGTAGTGTGAGTTCATTCTACAAGTATCTGTCTTTGTATTTAAAGGTTACAGTGACTTCTCTATTGCAAGATTTAAAAAAATATATATAAAAGAAAGAAATTGAAACCATGCAGCTCTTCCATTTCTGTACAAAGCAGAAGACACTTCTGTTACTTCTGTCCACTTCACTTACATAAATGTGTCCAGAGTGGTCTGAATCATCCTCCGGTGGAGAAGGAGGTCTCTGTAAATAGGGACTGGTCTTTGCTTAACTTTTTGTCCACTTTACCTTTCTCATATTCTTTGACACACTACCTGCGTAGACTGGCCAACAGTCCTCAGACAAGCATCACAAGGCATACATGTCACAATAAAGCAACTTCCTGACTTCTGGAATGGGTTAAGGCAGGTTGGGTATATACTTGAAATTGAAACAAAAGGAATGCCTCTTAAATACATTTTAATTTGTCTACCTCAAAAGTACATTTCCCTTAGTGTTTGATAGGAAATTAGCTTATCTGTTGTGATCACTGTGGGCACGTTGTTCAACCTGTTTCTCCCAGCTTCTGACCACAACACGCCACACTTCCGATTTCAGGTTTATCAGTAGCCTTACCTTACTCTTTGCTGTACATATGAAGTTGACTGTTTTTCCAGGCTGCACTTTCTGTTTCCTTGGTTCTTCTACAGTCACAGTGATAGCTTTATCTTGGCCTAAGTTTAAAAAATTCTACATTAGTGGAATTCAAACGTTTCAGAACAAGATTCTTTACTCAAAAGTTAGTCAACAAAATCAAGTAATTTGATTTAAAACCAATACTAAATGCCTGGTGTACATACGTTAACAATTTGTTTCCGCTGAGCTACTTTAAGATAACAATTTGAAGAGAGACCAGCATGGAAAATGCATCATGAATACATAATCACCAGTGCAGTTATCTGTTGACCTATTTAAGACAATAAACAGCTGTGCATGTGTGCACAATTTATATCGTTTATGAGCCAGCTTCATAACTAAGGGAACTGATCTCCTGTACCATTCTCTTCAAGCAGTGCCCAGGTCACAGAGTCAGTGGTAATATATAGATTATTTATAGTAGGCAAGCTACCAGCATTATTTCTGGGAGGGAGTGGGCAACAAAAATCCCCAAAGGATCATCCCATGGATACAGGGAGAGCATGCAAACTTCACAAGGAAATCGAAGGTCAAGCATGATTCCTGGATACTGAAACTGTAAGCAAAAACTGTAACCAATGCATAATAACAGTAATACTAATAATAATAAATACATATTTATATGAACATAAATGAGGGAGAGAGACGTGTGTGTTTGGAGGAAAAAAAGATTGAGAGACATAGACAAATTGTGGGAGTCACTTTCTCATGCAGCAAACAGTTGAAGTGCGACTTACTGATAACATTTATTTCAGCACGACTGACGTTAGCTATCTGTAGGTTCCGACAGGTACAGATGTAAACGCCAGAATCTGATGGCTGCACTGATGACAAATGTAACTCTTCACCTACAAAAAGACAAATACAATTGTGTGAAAGGGGAAAATGTGACAAATAATTTAGTCTTAATTCGAACCACTTTTACAAGCATCAAATTTACTCCCGCATTGGTTTAAATGTGCATTCCTCCAGAAATCTAAAACAAGGTAACTATACCCCCTTGCGTGCATATCGATACTAGCACAATGTCCTGCCTAAATTCACGCAGGAATACCTGCAATGCCACCCCAACCTGTAGCTGTAGATCGACTGGCATCCATTATGTCCACATAAGTATCATGCAAAAGCCAAGAAAACCACAGCTACTAAATATCTTACCTTAACGTAATATGTAATTACCCCATATAAAACAAAATCATCTAACATCTTACAGAAAAAAAAACAGAAGTAACACCTTAGTTGAAATTTAATTCAGCACCATGCCACTCCTCTCTAATTAAATAACTTCCATACAATACGAAAGCAGACAAAAAAGCTTAAAATCTACAAGATTTAAGCACGTTTTTTCTGCCACTTGAAGTTTCAGTTTTCCTAAATCTCCTTGCTTCAGAAGCAATAAAACGTGTTACTTTCATTTTATTATCCATAAAATTAAAAAGCAGTTTAAAATATGATGCACATTATTTTGTTTCAGAGCCCCAATGACATTAGCTTGTCCTGCTCCTCTCACACTCCTAACTGGATTACCTGAGAATCACTGTGATGCACATGGAAAATAATAAAGTAGGGGTGCCCATGCACTTGTGACGCAGCAGAAAAGTCTAGAAATGGAGAAGTACTTGGATATTATTGCATAATGCGTGGCACATTGGGGTCCACTGTGATACTGCGAATAGGAAGGTTAAATCAAATGTTAAGGGATACATCCACAAATGTGTAGCATGTAAAGGTAAGTGATGAAGCCTCTCATTCATTCCACTGAGACACTACATCCAAAATATTGCATGCAGTTCTGGAAATGTTGCAGGAGGAAGGAGGCCACATTACCCCTGCCCTCCTTAATAATGTGTGCTAACCCTAACCCTAACAGTGCCCCTTCCACCATCCTAACCCTACACCTCCCCTTAATAAAAACCTTCTTGTAACAATGCCACTACACAAGACAAACACACACTAACAGTACTACATCTATCCCCCTGTCCCTAAAATACACACAGACACAAAAGCATAAAAACACCTACCCATAACTCACAAAAACACACATACACAAACAGTCTCACACCCTCCAATCTCGACAAAACATAACTTTGACATTTGCACTGCTCAGCTATACATACTATCAAAATTAAAGAATACCCCCTCCATTTGTCAAACAAACATTTCATAAAATATACACATAGACACATTAAATCTGATATTGCCATACCTTGGAAAAAGGGAATATTCAAAGAAACGGCCATTTTGGACTTAGTATATCTAAGTCTATTTTTTTCAGCCATTCAGTCTCCACAATATTGGACTCCCAGTAATTCAAGTGGTTACTTGAATGGTACCTATGTTTAGGAAACTTGGTTCCAGAACCAAAGCTATATCTTGAGAGCAGGCCAAATAAATCTAACTGTCCTTTTTCAATTTCCTGTACAAGCTCTACCGCAACTGCCAGCAGTGAGGTGGCATTCCATGTTCCAATGGCCAGTTTCCATTGCCAGACTATGGCTTGCCTTATTCATCTTGCTCCTGCCTGCCACATGACTGGCATCACACCTATCTCCTACTCTTCAACTTGCAGGTGGACAGCCCATGTGGCATCACCAAACAAGGCTGGCTAGGCTACAGGGGTCAACTGACCACTAGATGCTCACCTGTGAACAACACCCCAGGTCTGGCTCAACAGGTGGGTGTCAGTATACCTGCTCTGAGCAAGGTTGTTGGATCTCTTAAATGAACCATAATGGGGGAAATTGTTGATACCTGGCCCCTCCTCTCAGACCAACTGGCTCAACCACAAACAGAGAGTTCTAGACAGCGTAGCTTTAAGGATCGCAGGGACAAAAAAATAATAGGATTCCTTTTAGCGTATTTCAGATCATATTGTTCACTTGGAACAATTTCAGCAAAACTGTCTCTGTAAGTAATGAGAGTGTGAATCTACAACTGTCTGAGAACTTTCCATAGTACTAGGTGTTTATGTAGATCACTCCTGCATTAGTATGGACAGAAGGCCTAACATCTGATCCAACTTCCAGAGCTTAGCACCCCCCCCCCCATGCCTGACAGAGTCAGGGTCCTCAGGGATAGCAGTATGCTCCCTCAATAAAGCTGTCATTTGCCCAGGATATCAGCAGGACAGCCATACTGCCCTTCTCCTGGACATAGTCAAATGGCAACAGAGGCCAGGACCCTACCCAAGCTATAAACCGCTAAGGGTAATCTCTGAGCCAGAGTTTTAAAAAGCTAGGTTACTCAAGCCTATACAGACCTGAAACCTGAGATGGACTATGAAGAAGGAGTAATATATGGCAAAAAAAACGCCCCACCTCAGCCTTGGGATGGCTATGGAACGGAACTGGGGATGGTAAGAGGGAACCAGTACTGTAACAGTGATTTATTTTAACAACTAGTATTTTGGTAAGTTTTCATACAATAGTTTTACATCCTTCATAAATTACTGTTGCAGTAATACTGGCTACAGAGATGATTCCCAGAGGTCAAAAGGACTGGGAAGCAGTAGGACTGGATAAGGTGGATTGTAACAAGCCCTACTTAATGGTAGGTGCAAACCCAGCCCCTACTCTGAAAGCGATGTCTAGGCTGTGGTGTTTAGAAAATGCCATGTGGCTGCCTCCAAAACAGACTGTGTACCCAGGCCACTAAGGAAAGCCACAGCAGCTACGCCTCTTGTGGTGTGGGATTTCTTGTCTCTCTAGTTTCTTTCCATGACAAAAATATAAAAAAATTGATTCTATGTACTAGCCATTCTGAGAAAGTTCTGACACTGTGTTTCCCTCTTTTTTTGACAGCAAAAGTGTCAAAAAGTAACCAGAAGATCTAATGTTTTTGGTACAGGTGGACTATTATCTCGGTTGCATGTAAGCATCCAAAGAATGCAGGATGTCTCCACCTTTGCTTTCATGGTTACAAAACAATATTGGCAGCTGTACAACCGGACTGAAAGAAGACTCAGCGACTGCTTTTAGCATAAAGGAAGGGATAGATCTCAGGCTAACCACATCGTTGTCGATCACTAGAAAGTGCTCTTTGTAGTTTAGGGATTGCAGTTCTGACATCTTTCTAGCTGAAATGACAGCAAACAAAAGAGCAACTTGCACTGAGTATGTGTTTCTTGCTTAACTTTGACTGTGAATACTCTATTGTATACTTTGTGCTGTGGAGTTTTTCTCCCTGAGCCACCACTGAAGGCACAAGCTCAGTCGGACTATCCTGGTCAACAAATGTCAAACAAACAAATAAATAAATAAACTTTCCATGCCAGAAAGTTTAGGAATGTAGAAGCAGCAGGTTTAAATAAAGGTTGTGCAATCTTTTCCATTACAATCTTCATGTCCCTTGGTGAAGCAGACATCTTTCAAGGAGGTCTTATGTGAGATGTAGGACTCCATTATGAAAATGTATAACAGACTGTGGAGAAGCAAGGGGTGGGTCCACAGACACGCAGGTTGAGATGGCTGAAAAAGAGTACCTTCACTGAGGCCTTGGCTAAACCTGAACAGAATAGCACAGATAAATACTACAAGTCTAACGAGACTGAAGTTGAAAGTGTCCTGAGCATTTTTATAGTACAAGAGCATACATATTTTCCATTTGGCTGGGGTAAGACTTCCGGGTAGCAGGCTTCCTAGTATCCTTAATGACAGTTGTCATATTCACAGTAAACTGGTGGCTAAAGTGTAGCAGGATTAAATCATCCAAGCTATGAGGTTTACTGCCTTCAGGATAGGATGTATGATGGCCTGAGTCATGTTATCAGTTATTGGTAGTAACAACCCTTTTTTGTAGAGGAGCTTGGAAGCCCTGAATGTCTGGGTGAGGCCATCATTTCTTTTACATTACTGGGCCTTTTCTTCTGAGCATGATCCCATACTTCCTGGACCTTGAAGTCCCTGCTGTGGGCTTCCTAATCCAGGTCTAAGGCAACTGTGGTCAGGATCTGATTGGAGGGGACCTTCTGGAAGAGTACCACTTGGTTCTATTTGACAGGGTTGGACCACCACTCTAACTTCTGCAAGATGAGGCTGGCATAGGAGTAATCTCCTTTTTGGGACTGACAATGTGTTATCCCCTGTATTCTGAAGTACTACTGTACCGTTGTCAAATGTAACCTGTCCAGGTACATTATTAGGTTAGTGGGAGACATGAACACTTGTCTGCTTAGATATTCATTGTTCATAATCAGTCACCTGACTTATGGTCTGGAAGTATTATGCCAGAAATTCCACCTTGTCCTGAAGGAGAAAGGCCATCTTACTGCCCAAGTTCAGAAATGTCCCAAAGAAAACTAAGGCGTCAGCAGGGTAAGATTTGAGACCTAGAATCATTGAACAGGAATGCCAGGTTTTAAACTCACACCATGGTGAACTGCAAAAATCTCTTGACCTCCTCTTCCTGGACCTTTGCCCAAATTAGGCAGTTGTACACATATTTGATAAATGTCAATGCCTTTGGTTCTGAAGTACACAATGAATGATGCCAAGCACTTTGTAAATACCACGGGAGCATTAAACAAACTAGTGAATCATAAGAAAAACCCAAAGTGTGACCCCTTGACTTAAATCCTAGAAAATATCTGTGGTCCCCTAGTACTGGAATATGGAGCTAGGCATACTTGAGGGCTACAGTAATCACCAGAGCTTGTGGGAGAGTGAATGGAAATTACAAGACAATCTGCAAAGTTATCATTTTGAATTTTGGGATACTTACGTATGTATTCAGCTGTGAAAGGACAGAGACAAACCTCCATGGACTCTCTTTTTCTGAGCACTTGGAACAGTCTTGAGTAGAAACTTTTGTTTTGCCAGCATCTTGGTGCTGGTTCCTTTTCTCCTAAATGAAGAAGCTGCTGCAAGACTGGCAGAACCAGATACTGTGGTTCTCTTGGTGAGGGAAGACAGGATGCCGGACATACTTGATCTTATCTGAAAATTAAATTGTATTGCCTGAGAGATTACCTGTAGTACCCACTTAGCTTTTGTGATTATCTCCCAGTGGCCCACTAACTGGGATAACTTTTGGGAGGTATGGGAAGGAAATGGACAGGTTGGGGATGGGGATCTTGGGGAGGGAGAAATTCTGGAAAGTCATGGCTGCTCCCTTTGGAGGATGTGACCTTTAGGTGTTTCAGGCTTCTCTGGTCCCCTGCCTCTTTTTTTTTTTTTTTTTGCTTTGGCCTTTTTTTCTTCACCAGCTTACCATTTCCTTATTGGCAATAGCATGGCCCAGAACTGGTGGGGTAGTTTCTGTCATATCTTGGCATGGAGGCAGCAAAAGAGCTGTTTTACTTACTGCATAGTAACCCACCCTTCCTCTATCCCTTTACAAATTATAGCTGCAGGGATCCAAAACAGCAGGTCCTTATCAAGTGGGGACATTAAGAAGCTGCACTTTAACATCCTCTGGCATGGGTTGTAATCTCAGCCAGGGATGTCTCCTCACCATAACACCCTTTAGCTCCCTCCCTGGATGCTACATTCATAGTACCATAGCTACACTTTATGGAACGTTTATCTATCTGACCAATGGTCTGGGTGAATCAGTACGTTTTGCCTTTCCTTAGGCTCCTCCTTTAACAGTTGATGGCTCTGAAGGTCAGAGTGGCAGCTGTGTACAGTTTCTTCCCATCAAACAGTTTATTCTTTCTATCGTTAGGAAGCAGGTTGGGAGCAGAAAACAATCCATATCCTTTTTCTGCACTCAGAGACACCGGTGTTGATTAGCTATGGAATTTATAGGACTCCAGGCCCTGCAAAATCAATTTTTTTGGGGGGGGCTGAGAATCAGGTTCCTTTGAGGCAGCCAAGAAGGCATCTTCTAAAGCTCCCAAGGCTAGAGGACCTACTATTGGTTTAGGAACCTCCAGACCCCAAAGATCAAAGCAATATTTCTGGGAGTCAGACACTTCTTTAGTTTCAAATCTAAAGAAGCCTTTCATTTTCAAAGAGTATACTCCAATGTGATTTGCTTTGTGGAAGAAGCACAACATTGACGGCAGTATCAAATCCCAAGGAGAGGGATATCTTGTGGGGATCATAATCTAATCCTTCTCACTCCCCCTGTCTGAAGAGTCGGAATCTGTCTGGGAATGCTCCCTCTTCCTGTTAGCATAGGAAACCCCAGACACTGACTGCTGATTTGCAGTTGGCTTCAAGTTCTGCATAACTGTGAGAACTCTTAAGCCATGTGTTCATGGAGAAAAGCCCATGAGGGGTGGAGGGGGGGGGGCAAAAGAAGACCCATCACTTATCTGAAGTCTGGTAGCTGCAGGGAGCTCAGGTGAGTGGATGCACTGTAACTGGAACTTTGGACACCATTAGCAGGGGCAACTGCCTGGGAAGTCAAGGTCATTCCTCCCTAACAAAAATGATGAGGTAAAAGTTTTACCTTTCTAATAGAAATCAGGCATTAGAGTTGGGCACCTGTGGGGTGGCGACCAGTCCAAAATCTGTGTAAAACCTTTTGCTTGGTAATGTATGCTTTATTGGCAGGTTTGATGGCCTCCAAAGGGGCTTCACCAAAGGTCTAAGATAACTCAAGTAGATGGACAGTAACTAGAACTCAAACCATCGCTCCAATAAGGAAAGTCGGATGTCACAGTTGAATCTTCACTGGTACTGACGACCTTTTCCTTTGGCCACTCTGCTTTGTGTTTACTTAGGGGAATGCCCAAGTCAGGAAAAGAACCACCTGACACAATGGTGGCAGAATGGGTCAAGACCTCAAGCCTGTTTTTGTCTTGGTAAATTTGAAAGGAACTCTTCCTTCACTTAATATCTTCCAGCAAAAGCCCTAACGAATGCTGCAAATTGTGGACATCATTTTATAGGCCTAGACAAAACACATATCAGCTATAGTAATCCCTATGGGAGTCTGCATTTTGCCTGCACACTGTTTATTCTTTTCAGAGTGGCCATACTCTACACTGATAACCCTCATCTGACTCCTCCCTCTTAAGGCAATACAATAAGCAATCATAAGCAATAATGCATACATATTTATTAATTATCATTATTATTTATTGATTATTTTTTAATTATTGTATAAGCAATCAGTAAGAATAAACAGAACATGAAATATTCTTACACTTCCAAGTTCCCGGGCAAGCCAATGCCAGTGGACAATAGATGCTAGCAAGAGGTATCGGCTACTCAAACTATGTCAAGTAAGAATTAAATACATCACAGGAGAATGATTGTTTACTCATACAGCATGCTGACATCCATAAAGGGAATATGTCGCTCCAGCTCAGAGGGGGTAGTGTGCTAAGCTGTGGAAGTCGGGCTGGATATTGGGCCTTCTGTGGCACAAGTCCTAGTGGTCAGTACTAGTCTAACACTGATTTATACAAAAAACAATATGTGCTATCAAAACAGTGAGACAAACGTATTTAAAATTACATTTTTGCAGACATAGGTAATTTCTTAAAAGTTTGGATAGTTGACCCAGAACAATACACTACGAAAAAAGTAAGAAAAAAGCAATTAAATTGACATTCTGGTAGTTGAAGTTTATTTCTTAACATGTGGGTGGGTTGACATCATGGACCCTTTTCAGCTATGACCCATTGCCCGTAACATCCACAGGACTGATATATATCCATAGCTACCTAATATTACAGCAATTAAACATGACTATAAATGTTTTAGAGAAAATCATATTCCCACATGATTGACTCATTCATTTATTTTCTGATACATGCACTGTCCTAATCATGTTTGCAGGAAAGCTGGAAAGTACAGTTGTGTACACTTACCATAAATGTAGATGCTTGTGTGTATTCATTGTTGCAGTCCTCACATTTGGGTTATCTGCCTGCAGGTAGCCCTCAGCTGGCCAGAATACCAGAGTCTTCGGATTTCTGCATCGGATGCTGTCACTTCTTCCTTGGCGTCAGGTCGTCAGGGGTATAAAACATGCAGCCGACACCGTTACATCAGTTTGTCTTGCCCCAAATGTAAGGTGCCCCCACAATAGGAAGCAATTACATGGTATGGTAAACTCCCATCAAAAAGCAAATACACAAGAAAAAATAAATATACCAACAGGAAGGAAAGGCAGATCCAAGAGAAGTCAGGGGGCTGGAGGGAGGATAACCAGGACTGCAACAGTGAATACACTCGAACATCTACATTTATGGTAAGTGTACACAACTGTGCTATGTTCTTTGTGTTTCACTGTTGCAGTAATCACATTTGGGTAGATTCCCAAAGCTAAGGAAGGGGGGAGGAAGTTAAAGAGCATTAGGACCAGCTATTAAGCCCTGCAAGACTGCAGTTGCAAATCCAGCTCTGGATTTAGAAAAGATAGGCATGTGGTAATGCTTGGTGAAGGTATGTACAGAGCTCCAGGTAGCAGTTTCTAGGATGTCCCTGGTAGGGACTCCTCTTAGAAATGCCACAGAGGTAGATACAGCCCTGTGATCTTATCCCCTGTGCGGTAGGTTTTCCATGGTGCTTGTAGCAGAAATGAATGCAATGGGCTATCCATTTGGAAATGGTTTGCTTTGAAATGGCCTTCCCCTCTGCCCCTGCAGCAAAGCTAACTAGCAGCTGTTCAGATTTTCTGATAGGCTTAGTCCTGTCCAAATAGAATCTAAGTTGTCTGTGCACATCCAGAGAGTGCAGTATTCGTTCCCCTTTGTTTTGTGGATGAGGAAAAAAAGTAGGCAAATGAATGGACTGATTTAGGGCCACAGTAGACACCACCTTGGGCATAAAGGAAGGATTAGTTCTGAGGGAAACCCTGTCCGCATGGAAGATAATGAAGGGTTCCACTGCCATGAGGGCCTGTAATTCAGACACTCTTCTTGCTGTAGTGATGGCTAGAAGGAAGGCTGTTTTCCAAGAAAGGAATTTCAACTCTGCTGTAGCAGCTGGTTCAAAGGGGGGAAGAGTGAGTTTTTCCAATACAAAGTTAAGGTCCCAGGCTGGAGTGGGAACTATCCGGGGGGGGGGGTCTTAAATTTTTGGCCCCTCTAAGGAATTGCTTTAGTAAGGGCTGAGAGAAAAGGGGTGGCTCAGTATTATAATGTGCTGAAATGGCAGAGGCATGAATTTTAATTGACGAGAAGGATAGGCCCTTGTGGAGCATTTATGTTAAGTACTGTAGAATATGAGGTAAGGTGGGCACCGTTGTGCCCATCCCTTGAGCCTGGCTCCAGGAACAGTATCTTTTCCACTTTTCAGCATAGGATTTTCTAGTACTAGGCCTCCTAGCCTCCAGAATGACATCCAGCACCTGCTTACTGAGGGATGCTAGAGGAGAGCTCAAGGAATTAGCCAGGCTGCAAGGTTCAGGGTTTGAAGCTGAGGGTGCAGAATCTGGCCCGCCTGCTGAGACAGCAGGGAAGGGGTCTGAGGCAGGTGCCATGGTTGTAGCAGTGTCATACTGCGCAAGAGGGGGGTACCTGTGCTGGCGTGGACAGTCTGGTGCAATCAGTATTGTCCTTGGCTTGTCCTGTTTGATCTTTAGTAGAACCTTTGAGAGGAGAGCTCCAGCTTTATTCAGTCTCATACCGCTTGCTCAGAGGTGACCTGTGCCTGACATATAAGGCCATGTCAAACCCAGATTTGATGAATATGCTTCACCTCAAAAAATCTAGATCCCTCAGAACCACAAGGGCGGGAGACTTAAACCTTGACACGGTTATAAATAGAACGTGCTGGAGGGACAGATTCATCACCCAGAGACTCCCTATGCTGTGGAACAAAATCCCGGTACATGTGAGGCAGAGCACCTCGCTGGCCTTGTTCAAGAGGAATCTTGACCAATGGATGGGAGATCGCAGATATACCCCAGGGATTACTTCAGTGTCACTGCTTGACAGAGGCACAGAAAAATGATAGGCATAGTTTTTATTCAAACTAAAGGGGTGGCGAAAGCCACATAACTATGGGCTAGGCTTATAAATGCCCTTGGGCAGATAGCCTAGTATGAACCTATGAACCTATGAACAAATGAGAGGCAGAGGGGGAAAGGCATAAACCGAGAGGCTTTCCCAGGTAAAGGACAGGGCATCCACTTTCCAAGCTTGACTGTGGGGAGTTCTTGTGCAGAATTTGTTCAAATGGTAGTTCTGAGGGGAGGCAAACAGGTCTACCTCTGGAGTCCCCCATTTGTTCCTCAAGAGGTTGAATATTTTGGGTTTTAGTTTCCATTTGTGTGGGTCCATGAGATTTCTGCTTAAGTCGTCTGCCAGTGAATTTAGTTTACCTGGCAGGAATTGTGCTTGTAGGTGCACTTGGTAGCTCAAGGATGTGTCCCACAGAGCCATGGCTAGTCTGCAGAGAGGGTACGAGTGGGATCCCCCCTGCTTGTTTATATACCACATAACTGTGGTGTTGTCTGTCTTTACCAATAGTTGTCCTGGAAGAATACGATATTTGAAGGCTGTCAGAGCATTCTGTTCAGCTAACATTTCTTTTTGATTGATATGCAGGTGCATCTGTCTCGGGTTCCATTTGCCCTGAATGCACTGCCCTGCCATGTGAGCCCCCCATGCATAGTCTGACTGGTCTGTTGTTAGGGTTTGGGCAGCAGGGGGTAGAGTGAAAGGGACTGCCTTGTTGTGGTAGCAGGCCTCTGCCCACCAGAGGAACTCTGTCTTTATACAAGGAATCCAACAAAAGTGCCCTGAACGGAGAATAAATATACCAAGGTAAATCCAAGCAGTTTATTGTATAAACACGAACAAAACTCAATGAACAGCCAAGAACACAATAAATTAATCATTGATACATTAATTTGCCTTTCCCATTTTTATTGTTTCTGTTAATACAAGGAATGATAGAAATCATTGTTTCCAGGTCCTGAGAATGTTGACATCATAGGCTTTTTAGATACCATTGAAGTTTCCTCATATGCAATCTTGCATACGGAATTAGTAGAATGCAAGAGGCCATGAACCCCAGAGCTTGCAGTATTTTCCTTGCAGATAGCTGGGGTTTTGTGGCCAATAGTTTGAAGTAGGTTGTCAAATAAACTTGTTTCTCCGGAGTGAGGAATGCCATCTGGGAAGTTGTGTTCAAGCTTGCTGCCAGGAATACAATCTGTTTTCAGGGTATTAGGTGAGATTTATTTTCATTGATGGTGTATCCCATTGAGGTTAGAAGTTTCTTTACGAATGCCTGGTGTTGTAATAGCAAGTCCTGGCTTTCTGTCTGAATCAGAAAATCGTCCAAGTATGGGTAAGTTTGAATATTTCTCAGCCTGCAAAATGCAATGGCTGGAGCTAAGCACTTTATGAACACCCTGGGCACAGTAGATAAGCCAAAGGGAAGTGCAGAGAACTGAAAGCGCATGGAGCCTGCCCTGAAACGTAGGTATTGTCTGCAGGATCCTCTTATTGGGATGTGCAGGTAAGCTTACTTTAAGTCTAGGGTTGCCAGCCAGGCATCCTTGGCTAGCATAGGAAGAAGCTGTTGAAGAGTTAGCATTTTGAATTTTGGAACCACCAGAAAGGTGTTGAGAATAGAGAGGTCCAGGATAGGACACCAAAAATCTTGTCCCCTTTGTTCTGCTGGGACATGTTGAATAGCCCTGATACTGAGAAGAGAGAGAACCTGCTGTTGGGTCTCTGCCCATTGATTTGTGGGTAGGTCTGGCCAACCATTTGGGGTTGGTAGTGTGAGGAAGTGGAATCTGTATCCTTGAGAAACTATGTTCAAAACCCATTTGTCCTTGGTAGTGAGTTCCCAGTTTTTTACATGCAGGGCGAGCTTTCCTCCTAAGGGAGGAGGTAGCTGAGCAGGGCTTTGAAGGTTTAAGGTAAAGTCATTGTGCCATTTTTCCATAGTGGGGTGGCTTACTACTCCCTGCTTTGGAAGTGGGAGCCCCCCACTGCTTAGATCTGTGCATAGTCTGAGACTGTAGCCTAGGTGGCCTGCTATTCCTGGGTTTGGACTGCGAAGGCCTGGAAGGGACTGGAAAGGACCAGTTCTTTGAAAGCCAATGTCTACTGAATCTGGGAGGCTGTACTTGTAGAAAATCTTTAATAGTTTGCATAGATTTAACTTTTTCCCTCCATCCTTTTGAGGACATCTTCTGCTTTGTTGTCAAAAAGGTGGTCTTGGTTTAAGGGAGCATCCAGTAATTTAGCTTTAACATGATCTGGCAAATTTTGTTTCTTAAGCCAACCATGCCATCTAAGTATAGAACCAGTGACAGCAGCCCTGCAAGATGCTTCTAAAGCGTCAAAACCACATTGCAAAGTATGTTTACCAACTGGTTCTGCAGAATGCATTAAATCTTGCAATTCTTTGTGTTCAGCACAGTCAGGAATCAACATAATTTTCTGTCTAAGTAGTCCCATAATATGCTGCTGACACTTTAACATATGAAACTGGCAATTTAAAGCCCTAATGGCCATGTGTATACCTTCTTACCCCATCTGTCCAAGGCTCTAGAATCATTATCAGAAGGGGTAGGATTTTTGGCAGCAGTAGCCTTAATGCCTTTTGGTCATTGGGAAATGGTCTCTGGATCTGCAGAAGGATTCTTGAAGAGGAACTTGTGAGAGTCAGGTACTCTGTAGTACCTGTCAGGGTTTTTGGGAGCTGGAGGTAAAGTGTCTGGGGTAAGGCTAGATTCCAAGAAGGCGTCATCTACAATGTCCAGAACAGGAGGGATAGCTAAAGGCCTGTGTTGAGGGAGGAGTAAGAATTCCCTAAGCCTCTTTTTGCACTCAGAGTAATCCTGGCTTTCCCAGCGGAAATGCTCCCTATGAGTATGCAAGGTTTCACCGAAAGAAAAATCTTCTGGAAGGGAAACAGGGGGAATGGAATTCTCTGCATCAGAATCCTCATAAGTAGATAAGGGCAAATTCTGGTAATAAGAAGGAGCAGAAATATCAGATTCCTGATCAGAAGAATCAGAAAGAAAATCAGTTCTAGGCCTCTTAGAGGGGGAAGGCTGGCATCCCCTAATTAAGGTCATAAGGTCTTCAGCCATTCTAAGCATTTGTTTTTGAGGCATATGGGCCTGAGCCTGCAGTTTGGTCATCGGTTTTCTAGGCGTAGTGCGAATTTTTGGCCTGGATGAAAACGATGGCATTGGTTTAATATGAATGTCTGTAGGCCAGAATACACCCTCAGAAGCCGGTGCCTGCACAATGTCTCAGCTCCCATCCAAGGTAGAGACATCCGCAGGTTCCACAGTCAAAGAAGCATCTCATGGCATACCGGACTGAAGTAGCGGGCATCAGGGACTGCAAAAGCGCCTCACTGAGTACCGGCGGACTGGCGACTAGCTTAACGAAAGCATCGTCGGCAGTTTTGGACCTATGCGGTCTGTCTCTGTCTTTATCCTTACATTTTTTCGGAAGATCAATAGTACACAGATTGAGTACGAAAGTAATTGGCTGCAAAAATAGCCCGACGATGAATAGTTCGAGCGTTGAACAAGGCACAAAACCGACACCGTGGGACGTCGTGGTCTGGGCCTAAACGGGGAATGCAGTAAGAATGAAAATCTCTATGCGGTATTTGCCTTCCACAGGTAAGACAATTGTTAACTTTTACTGACATCGGTTAGAGCAAGAAAAAGGATCCCCAGCTAGGTACTCACCTTTTTTGAAGACTTTGGGTCTGAAACTCGAAAACGAAAATTTCAGGAGTTGGCCACCCGGCACTTGCGAACTGCTTCTGCTTCGGACACCGCACGGCAAAAAAGACTGATGTAATGGCATCGGCTGCATGTTTTATACCCCTGATGTCCTGACATCAAGGAAGAAGCGACAGCATCTGATGCAGAAATCCAAAGACTCTGGTATTCAGGCCGGCTGAGGGCTACCTGCAAGCAGATGACCCAAATGTGATGACTGCAACAGTGAAACATGAAGAAAGTACAGTTTTGTACCTACCATAAATGTAGATGTTCGAGTGCTAATACAGCTGCAGTCATAACAGATGGGTTATCCTGCCGTCAGGCGGGTCCTCGGTCGGCCGAATTCCAAAGTCTAGGTCCGGCGTGGGATGTCGTCGCTTCTTCCCTGACGTCAGTGCGGCAGGGGTATAAAAGAACCAGCCGACGCCATTTTCTTCAGTTTTTCTTGCCCCAGATGTCAGGTGCCCCCAGAAGGAAGGCAAAACATAAATTTATGTAATAATGCAATGCAATATAATCAAAAAACAGTAGATGCAAGCAAATACACAAAAAAGCAAGCAAAATGACGCTATAAGAGCCGGCAACTTTAAAAATGAAAAAACAAATTTAATAGAAGTTAGCGCTTTCAGCAAAATTAGTACTCCACCTTCTTCAGACAAACAAAAGAAATTCATGACACAAACATTTATAAATAATTACTGATAGTTAAATAACCAATCCGATAAAAGTGCATTTAAGCTAAATTACTCCATGGCAACCTTAAAGAAGTATGTAGATTGAATATCAGTATGAACACTGACAGTACAAATAATACCTACAACCATACATTCTTAATAAAACAAATAATATATACACAAACCAGTAAAAATAGTTAATATACATCACTGTCCACTTATTTAAATTGATCACTATATCTACAAAAAATTATATAGTACATTATAAATTTATAATCAAAATAAAATAAATGAATAAAAAATACAAAAATTCATTAGGTAAAACATCATGAATAATGACTTCTGAAGTAGAACACTGGGCTTTACCGTATCAGATGAATTACAATGATACGGATTATTAAAACAGTTTAACCCACTGACTAGGATATATATCAAATCCAATATATAATTAATAATTAATCCTGCAAAGGCACCTTATAATATATAAGAGTATTAAAACAAAAATTATTACTAGTAACGAGGGCAAACATGAATTTAATAAACCCTTGCTATCTTTGCAGAGAAATCCACCTCAACACACATTTAATGGATAAACTGTCGTTAATACCCGGGAAGATGTGCGCCCTAGTTCTTATCTGCCACATCAGTTCATCTATCTCCAATTGTACCTGCCAAGCCCCACCTCGGATGTCAACTTCCCTATGTTGCAGAATCACAAATTTGAACTCGTGTCCTTCGTATTCAATACAATGCTTAGCCAGGGCATTAGTGATATCTTTTTTAGTAATGGCATATTGGTGCTCATAAATTCTTTGTTTTAATCTACGCTCGGTTTTCCCAACGTAGAAAGCATTACAGGAATTGCACAATGCTGCATATATGACACTCTTAGTCTCACAATTATAATGACTGATGACTTTGTATATTTTACTATTGATGAAAATCTGATTACCCACCTTAATATGTTTGCATTGAGCACAAAAAACACATTTAAACATACCAAGAGCTCTATTAGTACTAGACTTCTTTTTCTTCTCTAGCATCATTTTTAATTTTGACCTCTTCTGTAAGTGATTTTTGGATCCCTTCCCAATATGTTGGACAGAGTATCATCATTTCTGATAGTATCCCAGTTCTTATTCAGAACCTCCTTGATTGATTGGTAATCAAAGGAGTATGTACATAAAAAACTAGTACGGTACCCTCCGTTCCTGACTTTACTGATTGAACTTGAATCGTGTCCCCCCAATCCACGATCTTCTAGAACATCAATCACCCGATACGTATGATTACCCAATAAAGGGATAAAGTGGCCCCCAATACGTTTAGAAGTGACTTCTTTAATTATATATTGTATTTTTTATTCATTTATTTTATTTTGATTATAAATTTATAATGTACTATATAATTTTTTGTAGATATAGTGATCAATTTAAATAAGTGGACAGTGATGTATATTAACTATTTTTACTGGTTTGTGTATATATTATTTGTTTTATTAAGAATGTATGGTTGTAGGTATTATTCGTACTGTCAGTGTTCATACTGATATTCAATCTACATACTTCTTTAAGGTTGCCATGGAGTAATTTAGCTTAAATGCACTTTTATCGGATTGGTTATTTAACTATCAGTAATTATTTATAAATGTTTGTGTCATGAATTTCTTTTGTTTGTCTGAAGAAGGTGGAGTACTAACTTCGCTGAAAGCGCTAACTTCTATTAAATTTGTTTTTTCATTTTTAAAGTTGCCGGCTCTTACAGCATCATTTCGCTTGCTTTTTTGTGGTTTCGTCTCGTGGATTATCTGGTTTGTGGAAGATGCAAGCAAATACACCATAAAAGAATACCCCAATCAGGTTGTATGAGGAGGTGTTAGCCATTAGGCCTGTCCCAAGAGGGGAAGGAGGGAGGGAAACTTGGACTGCAGCTGTATTAGCACTCGAACATCTACATTTATGGTAGGTACAAAACTGTACTATGTTCATCGTGCATACAGCTGCAATCATAACATATGGGTAGAATCCCAAAGCTAAAAAAGGGGTGGTAGGCACTAAGTGGAACTAGGAGGAGCAAGGATGCCCTGCAAGACTGCAGTGGCAAAGCCCGCTCTAGATTTGGAGTATAATTGTAGGTGATAGTGCTTGGAGAATGTATGTACAGAACTCCAAGTGGCTGCTTCCAAAATATCTTTGGTAGGAACCCCCCTGAGGAAAGCTGCAGAGGTAGCTGTGGCCCTTGTGGAGTGAGATCTGATGCCTGTAGGTACAGTTTTACCATGAAAAGAATAACAAAAGCGTATGCAGTGGGCTATCCATTTTGAGATTGGCTGTTTGGAAATAGCCTTCCCTTGAGCACCTGTAGCATAGGACACAAAGAGTTGCTCTGATTTTCTGAATGGCTTTGTTCTGTCCAAATAATAACTAAGCTGTCTGTGAATGTCCAAGGAATGTAGCAGTCTCTCCCCTTTGTTTTGTGGATTAGGGTAAAAGGTAGGTAAGTGGATAGCCTGATTCAAGGCTACCCTGGATACTACCTTTGGCATAAAGGAAGGATTGGTTCATAAGGAAACTCTGTCCTGATGGAAAATGATGAAAGGCTGCACAGCCATGAGGGCTTGTAGTTCCGAAACCCTGCATGCTGAGGTGATAGCCAGAAGGAAGGCTGTTTTCCATGACAAATATTGCAGTTCCGTTGAAGCAGCTGGCTCAAATGGAGGCAGGGTCAGTTTTTCTAGAATGAAATTGAGGTCCCAAGCAGGTACTGGAAACCCTGCGTGCTGAGGTGATAGCCAGAAGGAAGGCTGTTTTCCATGACAAATATTGCAGTTCCGTTGAAGCAGCTGGCTCAAATGGAGGCAGGGTCAGTTTTTCTAGAATGAAATTGAGGTCCCAAGCAGGTACTGGTTGCTTCCTTGGGGGTTTCAGCAAGGTACTGTAATATTTGAGGTAAATTCAGTATTCCAGGATTCTGACCCTTTTTCTGATTCCAGGCACAAAACCGTTTCCATTTTGCGGAGTAGGCTTTTCTAGTAGAAGGCCTTCTGGCCTCCAAAATGACATCCTGCACCTCCTTGGAGAGTAGGGTCTGTTGTGAATTTAAGTAATCCTCCATGCGGCTAGATTGAGTGTTTTCAGCTGACTGTGAAGAGTTTTGAAGTTGTGCTGAGTCAACAGAAGAGGCATTAGAGGCAGGATCCATGGTGGGGAATGCGCCAGGCTCCTCAGGAGTGGGTACCAGTATTGTCTTGGCCAGTCTGGAGCAATGAGAATCATCTTTGGTCTGTCTGCTCTGGCTTTTAATAGAACTTTGGGCAGCAGAGGAAGAGGTGGAAAGGCATAAACTGTCATTGTTGTCCAACTGAAAGAGAGTGCATCCACTTCCCAGCCCTGTGGGTGATAGGTCCTTGAGCAGAATTTTGTCAATTGGTAATTTCTATGGGTAGCAAAGAGATCTATGTCTGGCCTTCCCCATGCTTGAATTATCTTTGTAAAAACTTGAGGATGCAACTTCCATTCGTGTGGATCTGCTTAGGTTGTCTGCCAACGTGTTTTCCTTGCCTGGCAGGAATTGTGCTTGAAGTTGGATTTGTAATTCCAGAGCCATGTTCCAAAGAGACTTTTTGGGATCATTTGCCCTGAATGCACTGATCTGTCATGTGCACCCCTCAGGCGTAGTCTGAGGCGTCTGTTGTGATGATTTGATTTGCTTGAGGCAAGCAGAATGGGAGACCTATGTTTCTTTGGCATGCTTGAGCCCACCACAGAAATTCCTTTTGGAGGCATGGAATCAGTGGTATAATTGTTTCCAAACTGTGGCTGTGTTGAGACCATAAGTTTTTTAGGTACCATTGAAGTTTCCTCATATGCAGCTTTGCACATGGGATTAGCAGGATGCAAGATGCCATGAATCCCAGAGCCTGCAGGATTTTCCTTGCAGTCAGCCTGGTGAAGGTTGCCAGTTTTCTGAAGTATTGCGTTAGTTGCCCTTGTTTCTCTGGCATGAGTTAGGCCATCTGGGTGTTTGTGTTCAAGCTGGCACCCAGGAAAATTATTGTTTGAGAGGGTATTAGTCTTGATTTCTTTTTGTTGACTGTGTATCCCAGAGAGTTCAACAACTTTATTACAAATGCCTGTTTTTCAGAAGTATGTGTTTGCTGTCCGCTTGGATCAGGCAGTCGTCCAAATATGGGTATATTTGTATCCCTTGAAGTCTGCAGAAGGCAATTACTGATGCCAGGCATTTCATGAACACTCTGGGCTCAGTAGATAAGCCAAAGGGCAATGCAGAGAATTGATAATGGGCTGAACCTGCAAGAAATCTGAGGTATCTTCTGCAATCTTGTCTGATAGGGACATGCAGGTATGCCTCCTTGAGGTCCAATGTTACCAGCCAAGACTCCTTGCCCAGCATGGGAAGAAGCTGCTGTAATGTGAGCATCTTGAATTTTGGTACGAGTAAATATGTGTTTAGTATGGATAGGTCCAAAACAGGTCTCCAATCTTTGTCCTTCCTTGGTACCAGGAATAGTCTGGAATAAAAACCTTGACCCTGTTCTTGTGCAGGTACCTCTTGAATAGCTTTCATGTCCATGAGAGCTGAAATTTGTTTTTGTGCTTCTGCCTTTGATTTTGTGGCAGGTTTGGCATGCCTCTCATTTTTGGAAGGGTGTGAAAGTGGAATCTGTAGCCTCTGTCTATAATGTCCAGGATCCATTTGTCTTTTGTGACAATATGCCAATTTTTCGAAAATAATGCCAGTTTCCCGCCTAAAGGTGCTGCCATTAGAGCTTTGCTTGGCATGCAAAGGGGAAAGTCATTGGTTCTGCTTTCTGAATGGCTGTGATCTATCCTCTCCACCTCTTGGAGTAGGTGTTTGCCATTGTCTGCCTCTAAATGATCTTTGAGATTGCCCTCTACCCCTCGGGCGCCTGTATCTACCTCTTTGAGGTCTGTCCGTGGCTGGAAAGGACCAATTTTTTGAAGGCCAATTTCTACTGAAACGTGGAGGTTGTACCTGTAGGAAATCTTTCACTGCTTGCATTGATTTTGCCTTTTCCTCCATTTTCTTTAATACCTCCTCAGCTTTAACACCAAACAAGACATCTTTTTGAAGAGGTGCATCTAGTAATTTAGCTTTGACATGATCTGGTAAGGTTTGCTCTTTGAGCCAAGCATGTCTACATATGACTGATCCTGTAACAGCAGCTCTACATGAGGCCTCTAAAGCATCAAAACCACATTGCAAGGTATGTTTACCCACTTGTTCTGCACTATGCAACAAATCCTGCAACTCCTTCAAGTCTGGTTGTTCAGGTTGTGATATTTTGCTTTTCAACTGAGATAACAAAAACTGTTGATACTTTAACATATGGAACTGACAGTTTAATGCCCTCATGGTTAAAGTGGCCGAGGTGTATACCTTTTTCCCCCACCTTTATAAAGCTCTGGAATCTCTCTCTGAGGGTAATGGATTTTTAGCAGTGGAGGCCTTAATTCTATTGGGACCCTGTGAAA
The DNA here is from genome assembly GCF_019279795.1 of Protopterus annectens. Lineage (NCBI taxonomy): Eukaryota > Metazoa > Chordata > Ceratodontiformes > Protopteridae > Protopterus > Protopterus annectens. The sequence continues at coordinate 1,796,645,714 of NC_056729.1, read as the reverse complement.
TAGTTTCTGGGTCAGCCGCATGGCTTTTGTATAGGAATTGGTCTGAATCAGGAACCCGGTAATACCTGTCAGGCTTGACTGGAGCTGGAGGTAAAGAATCTGGGTTAAGGCTGGCCTCTGAATATACATCATCTAGTATGTCTAAGACAGGAGGGATAGCCAGAGGCCTGTGCTGAGGGAGCAAGAGGAAATTCCTGAGCCTTTTCTTGGAGTCTGAGTAATCTTGGCCTTCCCAGTGGAAGTGTTCCCTCAAGGTATGTAAGGTTTCCCCAAAAGAATAGTCCTCAGGGGGGGAGACAGAGGGAATGGACTCCTCTGCATCAGAATCTTCAAAAGGGGAGTATGAATGTTCCTGGTCTTCAGAATGTTCTGAAGTAATGGAGGCCTGGTCCGAAGAAGGGTATTTTCCTCCACTCTGGGCCTTTTGTCCGAGGGGGGTTGAGAACCCCTGATAAGAGTAATCAAATCCTCAGCCATTTTGAGCATCTGTTTTTTAGGCATGGGGCCTTGAGAGGGGCCCTGTGGAGCTTGTCTTTTAGTATGCATGGCTGCTTTAGATTTAGTGAAAGCCTTAATGGAAAAAGAAGAAGAAGGCCTGAAGACACCTTGAGAGGTGGCAGGCCTGTCTAAACTCTGAGTTTCCCCGCCATGAGTGGCGTCGGTATTTGTAATCGGGGTGTGGGCCGAGGAGCCTGCGACCTCGGGCACAGAAGACACCACTAAGGAAGTGTCCTTGGCAGTCAGGGGCTGTTTAGGCGCCTTGCTGAGAACCAGAGCACCTGCAGTCGGCTTTAGCGTGGTGTCAGTAGAAGTCACGGACCTCGTATGTCGGTCCTTATCTTTGCGTTTTTTACTCAAAACTGGAGTCGGAGTATCCGACGACATAATGTAATTAAACTTTTTGCCAAAATAGTGGTGGGAGAACTCCGCCCGATGCTTAATAGTGCGTTTGTTGAATGTAGCACAAAAACGACAGGCCGAGACGTCGTGGTCTGGGCCTAAGCAAGGAATGCAGAGGGAATGGAAATCCTTATGCGGTATTTGCTTCCCACATGAAATGCAATTATTAACTTTGTCTGACATCGGTCTGAGGCAAGAAAAGTTTCCCTAATGGGGTACTTAGCTTTCAAGAAGACTTCGGTTGAAAAATATTCGTAATCTCAGGAGCTGGCCGACCGGCACTTGCGAATTGCTTCTGCTTCGGGCACCGCGTGGCAAGAAAGACTGAAGAAAATGGGGTCAGCTGGTTCTTTTATACCCCTGCCGTACTGACGTCGGGGAAGAAGCGACGACATCCGACGCTGGACCTAGACTTTGGAATTCGGCCGACCGAAGACCCGCCTGACGGCAGGATAACCCATCTGTTATGACTGCAGCTGTATGCACGATGAACATCATCCATATTCTAGAGATCAGCACAGAATTACTGATGAATGGGATGCCAGTCCATTACAGGACACACTCGCACACGCATGCATGCACGCACACCCCCCCCCACACACACACACCCACACACATATACACGCACACACACACACCAAACACATATATGCACACTCACACATACATACATACATACACCCCACCCCTATGGACAATATGAACAAAGTACAGTTGTGTACACTTACCATAAATGTAGATGTTCAAGTGTATTCACTGTTGCAGTCATTACATTTGGGTAATCTGCTGGCAGGTTGCCCTCAGTCGGCCTGATTAACAAAGTCTTGGGTCATGTGTCGGTTGCTGTCCCTTCTTCCATGACGTCAGCTCGTCAGAGGTATAAAACATGCAGCTGACACCATTACATCAGTTTTTCTTGCCCCAGATGTCAGGTGACCACCAAATGGGGAGCAAATAAAATTAAAAACACAAAAATATACCTCCAACCAAAAGCAAATACACTAAAAAAGCGTTTAAGCATAGTAAAAGAAAGTAGAGGTATAGCCACAGAAAAACGGGGCTGGAGGGAGGGTAACCAAGACTGCAACAGTGAATACACTCGAACATCTGCATTTATGGTAAGTGTACACAACTGTACTATGTTCTTCGTGTTTCACTGTTGCAGTCATTACATTTGGTTAGATTCCCAAAGCTATGGTTGGGAGGAGGAAATTATACAGCATTAGGGCCAGCTATAAGGCCCTGCAAGACAGCAGTGGCAAAGCCAGCTCTGGATTTAGAAAAAAATGGTAAATGATAATACTTGGTGAAAGTATGTACAGAACTCCAAGTAGCAGCTTCTAGAATATCCCTGGAATGAACACCTCTGTGAAAGGCTGCAGTAGTAGATGCAGCCCTGGTGGAATGAGATCTGATCCCCTGGGGGATAGGTTTTCCATGCTGCTTATAGCAGAAATGAATGCAATGGTTTATCCATTTAGAAATGGTTTGTTTTGAAATAGCCTTCCCCTCTGCCCCAGCAGCAAATACTATTAGCAATTGTTCAGATTTTCTTTGTAGTTTAGTTCTGTCAAAGTAGAATCTAAGTTGTCTGTGCACGTCCAAGGAATGCAGAATCCATTCCCCTTTGTTCTGTGGACTGGGATAGAAGATTGGCAAATGACTGGACTGATTAAGAGCCACACTGGAAACCACCTTGGGCATGAAGGATGGATTGGTTCTCAGAGATAACCTGTCTGCATGAAAGATGATGAAAGGCTCCACTTCCATAAGGGCCTGTAATTCAGATATCCTTCTAAATGAAGTGATTGCTAAAAGGAAGGCTGTTTTCCAAGAAAGAAATTTTAAGTCTGCAATAGCAGCTGGCTTGAAAGGAGGTTGAGTGAGCTTCTCCAAAACAAAATTAAGGTCCCAGGCAGGGGTAGGAGCTCTCCTGGGTGGTCTCAAGTTCTTTGCCCCTCTGAGATACTGCTTGAGCAGGGGATGAGAAAAGAGGGGTGGTTCTGTATTATAGAGAGCTGAAATAGCTGAAGTATGGATTTTAATAGAGGAAAAAGACAGGCCCTTGTGCAGCATCTCAGTTAAGTATTGCAAAATCTGAGGTAAATTGGGCGCTGCTGTGCTCATCCCTAAAGAGTGGTTCCAGGCACAGAATCTTTTCCATTTGTCAGCATAAGATTTTCTAGTACTAGGTCTTCTCGCCTCCAAGATGACATCCATCACAGGTTTGCTGAGGGATGCTAAGTGTGAATTTAAGTGATTAGCCAAGCTGCAAGGTTCAATGTTAGAAGCTGAGAGTGCAGAATTTGGTTCTCCTGCTGAGACAGCAAGGAAGGAGTTTGAGGCAGGTGCCAGGGAGATATTTGTGACACACTGCGCAGGAGTGGGTACCAGTGTTGGCGTGGCCAGTCTGGAGCAATCAAAATCATTCTTGGTTTGTCCTGTTTGACTTTTAGCAGAACTTTGAAGAGCAGAGGCAGAGGGGGAAAGGCGTAGACTGATAGGTTTTTCCAGCTGAAGGACAGAGCATCCACTTTCCAGGCTTTTTTGTGAGGAGTCCTTGTGCAAAATATGTTCAACTGGTAGTTCTGGGGGGAGGCAAATAGATCTATGTCTGGGCTCCCCCATTTGCTTGTCAACATGTTGAAAATCTGTGGTTCCAGTTTCCACTCATGTGAGTCCATGAGATTTCTGCTTAGTCCGTCTGCCAGTGTATTCAATTTTCCTGGCAGGAATTGAGCTTGTAGGTGCACTTGGTAGCTCAAGGCCGTGTTCCACAATGCCATGGCTAGTCTGCAGAGGGGGTAGGAAAGTGTACCCCCCTGCTTGTTTATGTACCACATAACCGTGGTGTTGTCCGTCTTTACCATTAGTTGTCCTGGAAGAATGTAGTCCTTGAAGGCTGTCAGAGCATTCTGTACAGCTAACATTTCTTTTTGATTGATATGTAGGTGCATTTGATTTGGGTTCCATTTGCCCTGAATGCACTTCCCTGCCAGGTGAGCCCCCCATGCATAGTCTGAGGCATCTGTAATTAGGGTTTGGGTGGCAGGGGGTAGTGTTAATGACAGTCCCTTGTTTTGGGTGCAGGCCTCTGCCCACCATAAGAACTCCAGGTGCAGGCAAGGTATGATAGGAATCATTGTTTCCAGGCTGTGACAATGCTGACTCCATAGACTTTTTAATTACCACTGTAGTTTCCTCATATGCAGTCTTGCATATGGAATTAGAAGAATGCAGGAGGCCATGAACCCCAAGGCTTGCAGTATTTGTCTTGCAGATAGCAGGGTTTTTGTGGACACTTGTTTGAAGTAAGTTACCAAATGAATTTGCTTCTCTGACGTGAGGAAAGCCATCTGGGCAGTTGTATTCAAGCTTGCACCCAGGAATGTAATTTGTTGAGAGGGTACCAGTTGTGATTTCATTTCGTTTATGGTGTACCCCAGACAAGTTAGAACCTTTTTTATAAAACGCCAGATGATTTAGAAGAATGCCCTGCTTTTCTGCCTGAATTAGACAATCGTCCAGGTATGGATATATTTGAATATTTCTTTGCCTGCAAAATGCAATTACTGGAGCCAGGCACTTTGTGAATACCCTGGGCGCAGTAGACAAGCCAAAGGGCAGTGCAGAGAACTGATGATGCAAGTAGCCTGCTTTGGAGCATAGGTATCTTCTGCAAGATTCCGATTGGAATGTGCAGGTATGCTTCTTTTAAATCTAGAGTTGCCAACCAGGCATCTTTGCCTAGCATAGGAAGTAACTGGTGAAAAGTCAGCATCTTGAATTTTGGAATGTCCAGAAAGGTGTTTAGAGTAGACATGTCCAGAATTGGACGCCATGATTTGTCTTTTCTGGTTACCAGGAAAAGCCTGGAATAGAAACCTTATCCCTTTTCCTGGTCTGGTACCAGTTGGATAGCCCCCATCCGAGTGACGTCTCCAGGTGCATCTGCAGTTACCGCCTACTGCTCCTCTAGGCATCAAATATTGCTTGTTCATATTTGCATTAATAATTCCAAAACCATGCTACATACAAGGTATCAGAATATCTTATCTTGAACCATACATGATGGTAAACACAATTGTATTGATATTTGACCTATGTCAGTGAGTATTTGTTAGAATTGTATGGTGATGATTTCATTTTTAAAGGCTCAAGCTATGCCCACTGAGAGTTAAAGGTACACACTCAAAAGAGATGTACTGGAGGGAATGAGTTAAGAGAGAAAGTACTTGTTTTTGAGCCTCTGCCCACCTATTTGGGGGTAGGTCTGGCCACCCATTTGGTGGAAAGTGATTGAGACTGTTTATCATAGGGGGGTGTCTTGTTATTTCCAGATTTGGAAGTGGAGGCCCCCATTGCTTAGTTCTGAGAGTCCCCGGGACTGAAACCTGGTGCTTTTGGTGTGTCTGGGTTTGGCCTGAGAGGATCTGGAAGGAGCTGGAAAGGACCAATTCTTAGTAGGCCAGTGCCTACTAAATCTTGGAGGTTGCACTTGTAAGAAATCTTTTACAGTTTGCATAAATTTAGCTTTATCTTCCATCTTTTCTAAAACTTCTTCAGCCTTATTGCCAAACAGGCGGTCCTGATATAAAGGAGCATCCAACAATTTCACTTTAACATGATCAGGCAGAGATTGCTCCTTAAGCCAAGCATGCCTTCTAAGCACTGACCCAGTAACAGCAGCCCTGCAAGAGGCCTCTAAAGAATCAAAACCACATTGCAAAGTATGTTTTCCAACTTTTTTAGCAGAATGCAATAAATCCTGTAAATCTTTATTTTCCATACAGTCAGAAATAAACATCATTTTCTGTTTAAGCAGTCCAATAATATGCTGTTGATATTTTAACATATGAAATTGGCAGTTTAAAGCCCTGATTGCCAAGGTTGCAAAAGTATAAACCTTTTTACCCCATCTATCCAGCGCCCTGGAGTCTCTGTCAGAAGGGATAGGATTTTTAGCAGTAGAAGCCTTAATGCCCTTAGACCCCTGAGAAATGGTTTCAGGATCTGCAACAGGATTTTTGAAAAGAAACTTGTGGGACTCAGGAACCCTGTAGTATCTGTCAGGTTTACTAGGAACTGGAGGCAGTGAATCAGGGGCCATACTGGATTCCGAAAACACATAATCAACAATGTCTAGTACAGGAGGTATAGCCAATGGCCTATGCTGAGGGAGAAGAAGGAAATCCCTAAGCCTCTTTTTTGAATCAGAAAATTCCTGACTTTCCCAGTGGAAATGCTCCCTTAAGGTATGTAAAGTTTCCCCAAAAGAAAAATCCTCGGGGGGGGGGGGGGGGGGGAGCAGATGGAATAAAGTCCTCTGCATCAGTATCCTATAAGTAGGTATGGACAAATTCAGGTCATTAGAATAGTCAGAAGAAACAGAGTCCTGATTAGAAGACTCATAGTCAAGCTCAGCCCTAGGCCTCTCAGAAGGGGGGGGGGGGGGGTTGACTACTCCTGATTAGAGTATCTTCAGCCATTTTGATCATTTGTTTTTTAGGCATAGGGGCCTGAATATGTGGACTGGACAATGTTTTTTTAGACATAAATCGAGATTTAGGCCCTAGTACTGAAGGTGGAATCGGTTTAATATGCAAGTCTGTAGGCCTGAATACACCCTCAGAAGCTGGTGCCTGCACAGCGGCTCTGGACCCATCCAAGGTAGAGACATCCACAGGTTTCATACCAGACTTCAAATGGGTCTCAGTAGAGGCCTGCGAGTCAGAAGTAGCGGATATCAAGGGCTGTGAAAGCGCCTCACTGAGTACAGGTGAACTGGCGACTGGCTTAGGAGAAGCGTCGTTGGCAGTTTTGGATCTCGACGGCCTGTCTCTGTCTTTATCTTTGTGTTTTTTCAAAATCCCGGTAGTGGGATTGCTGACCAACATAATTTCTGAATAATTAAACCGAGAACCGAAATATTTAGAGGCAAAAATGTATCGACGACAGATATTGCGCTGAGACTTGGGAATTCAGGTTGACAGAAACCTCAACTTTGATCACCATGTATTCATGATAGTGAGAAAATCCTTCTAAGTGGCACAAATTATAACTCAGGGCATGTCACACAGATCTAAGGAGATCACATTTCCACTATAATCAGTCCTCATTAGACCAATAATCGAGTACAATGCACCCTTTGGAATGTACCCAACTAGGCATTTGTAACACCTGGAGTGGCCACAGAGGTTCCTTACTAAAAGAATACAGGGTGAATATAATATGTCCTATGTAGACTGAATATAATATGTCCTATGTAGATCAACTCAAAGCCCTGTCCCTGTACTCAGTCTCCTACACACTACTCTGGGGTGATCTATGCCTAACGTACAAGGCATTCTCTGATCCAGCCTTGACCGATCTTCTACACATTTGCAAAGCAAATGTGAACTAGAATTACCCAACATAAACATTTAAACCTCGTCTGTAACATAAAACATGTTGGGGGGACAAGTATGCATCTCACAGATTACCCCTTCCCTGGAACAGACTCCCCATTCATGTGAAACAGAGCTCTTCCCTGAGCCTATTTAAATGCATTTTTGATCTATGGATGGGAGATCACAAATTCAACCCAGCTTGTTGACTGTGGCCCTTATGGAAAGGGGCAGTTTGTAGATGCCCTAAGGCACAGGCAAATACCAAAGCCATTCTAGCCTGTAGGCATTGATGTTGTTGTATCTTTAGGTTTTTCCCGGTTAGGGGTTGCTACAGCGGAACTCCGGTCCGCTAATGATTGGCAGTAGATTTTTACGTACCGAGTTGCCAGCCCTGATGTACAACCTTCAATGAAGGTACGCCCATTCACGCATGTCTCCACACAGAAGACGCTTTAGCTGAGAATCGAACAGGACAACGTCTTACTGTGAGGCGGCAACACTGCCGCAGCACCACCACCGCAGCTCTGGGAAAATGGTGCATGAATGGCTATGCTTAAAAGGCTTTAGGGACATTAGCCTAGGAACCGCCTATGATCCCCCATGGGGGGAAATAAAAGTTTATGGAGATACATGAAGCATATGCAGGTCTCACAAAGAAGGCCATCAGCCAGGAAAAAAAACAGGCAACCAGGTGAAGTGAGACAGCAATGCTATGAAGTATCCAGAATTATGTCATAGTATAACTCCAACATATGAATTACCATAAAACTGCAAAAACACGAACAACAGCAACAACACAAAAATTCAAAGAAATGGGTATTCCAAATTATGTCATAGTATAACTCCAACATATGAATTACCATAAAACTGCAAAATCAAGAACAACAACAACAAAATTCAAAGAAACGGTGCCAGTTTTTTAAAATTACCACTGTCCTGAGCCGGAGGGGACAAAACAATAATCACTGTTTACATTTTCAAAAATATATTAATTCATTGCTTACATTTTTAAAAAAAAGTATACATTTAATCACACATTTGCTATCTGCATGTTGTCAAACAGGATTGCTAATTTATACTTACAACAATCCTCATTTTGCTTTACATACTAGCTTTATGTCTGATGCTTGTTTTTTAGTACCCAGAAATACTCCAATGAGTAAAAGTATTCTGGATAAGTAATGGCCTGATTCCATTTCTAAGTATAGCCAAATGTGCTTTACCCCACCCCCCCCCTGCTTTTTTTAATGCTATAATGGAAGACACAATGTGATATTTGGTAAAAATAATCTGTGACAGGTTCTCTGGGTTTCATGTTTTTAAATAAAATGAAGTAAAGGAAACTGACCAGATATCCAGGTAAAATATACAATAGGTGAATGACTGCAAAGTATTTCAAAACTGGGAACTTTGAGACCTGAAATGCTTACATCCCTTTTAGACTACTACTACTTTTATTTCACAAGTTAGTGTTTACTACCAGGATTACCTCGTTGAAATGCATGAACTGGCATTGGAACGCCATGCTCTCTTGACCAAAAGAAGTGGTAAGGTGGAATACCAGTGGCCTGACATCGCAGCACCAACTCGCTGCCTTGAGTTATAGTTGTTTTCTCAGGATAAACCTTGACTGAAAGGACAGGACGCTCTAGAGAAAAGAAGAAAACAGCATTTTAATAACTTAGATGATAAATTATGAAGCAAAATACTTTATAGGTTGCAGAGTTTTGTGCTGTTTGTTAACTGAGATTATTTTGGCCTCGTATGTCACTCCAATATATTTCAAGCACTGCTTTTAGCTTGCAGATCATAACGTTTTACTGTCCATAATATTGTGTTACACTGACAACATGACAAAAGAAAGACTAGGCCACTCTTGCCTGAGGTCCTTCATAAACATGCCTTTTTTTAGGCAACTAAGTAAAATGTTTATGTTCGAGGGAATAAAGTGGGAAATGCTAAGGAGAAACAATTATTGAAATCTAATGCAATACTATTTGCATGAACTGGGACTTACTGCAAATAGCGTTAGGAATTCTGAATTACAACATAGTTGCTTAAAAATGTACTCTTTTGGAAATGTATGGATTTTCCTCTAATTTTCAAGATAGATGAATATCAGGAATGCCTCTGAGATCTTCCAGTTTGTTTCCTAACTCTAGACTTTGCACAAGCAACTCCTACTAAGGACATGCTTCCACCAGACAGAACCTCATAAATCTACTACAATATAGCAAAAAAGTGCAAGCCAAACATCTACACCTTTTAGACAGTGATAAAGGCTGGATATCTCTGACAGATTATCCCACCTCACAGAAACCTTTTTATTAAAGATCTCCTCCTTTACCAATAAAGCACCCCATTTTCCCCAGCTTTCTGACATGTGACATGAATGACTAGGATTCAAGCAGCATCCCAGGTGGAGGAGAAGCCAGCAGAGGAGGTTGGGAATGAGTATCTTATGTCAGCTCACCTGCCAAATAATTAGTTGGTGCAGAGGGTTAAGCCTGTGAGTTGTATGTTCTTTGGCACAAGGTTTGATTCCCTCAGCTCTCATTTGCCTTTTGTGTGACCTTGAGCAATGTCACTTAACCAGACATTGCTCCCTGGTCACCCCTGAAAAGGGATGTGAATTCACTGGACCTACCTAGTTAAATTATTATTATTATAGCAGCCTCTAAAGTCCACATTCAGGAGCAAATGTGTCAAGAAGTACTGCATCCTCCATCCTCACTGACATGGCTGCACACATCAACTGGCACAGAGAAGGATCAAGGGCAATTCAGAAATGTACTATGAATGACATGCCCCCCTTGGGGGCATCTGTTGTCATTTCTTTAGACTGGAGATAGTGTTCTATCCCAGCAACTGGATACAGTTAAGAATTGGGATGATCCTTGTCTGCAGGAGTGAAGCTAGAACTCCAGACTGTGAGAATAACTCTATGTCATAGGCTTTTGTACACCTTTTCATATTTCTGCTGGATGGTGGACTCACTCATTGAATTACTCTCCCTGTTACTGAACTGTCCAATCCGAGTTTCCCACAGGAAGCCACTACCAGGGCAGTTTCTTAATGTGCTCCAGCAGTGATTATTTTTTATTATTTTTTTATTTATTTTTATTTTGTAATGTTTTTCTTTTTTCCTTAGTGCATGTGTGACAATTTCAATAGACATGATTTTTTTTATAAGCTGTTGTGCACTACTAGATGCTTCACTGCTGGGAACAAAAATTTGCGGTAAGAATGTTGGCAGTAATGCTACACTACATTTTTCTAGTATGCATACAATGGGTCTAAAAAGGCATTGTTACAGAACATGTTATTAGAATTGTTCATTTGACCACTAACAAAAATGTTATTAAAATGAAGAAATATTTTATAGTTAGGGGTTACCCTGGCCTGACTATATTATTGAGGAAGGTATTAATACAGCACTGTGATAAAAGAATGAACTTTTACTACCCACAGACCATTCAACTGGTTCTGACAACACAAATGTGCATTTATGATATACCTTCAATTTTTATATTCTTTTCAGTTAATAAGTTAATCATTATGAATAACTAGAAATCCTTTCTTCACTGGGTGATTTAACACATAACTTACATGGCACTCCAACTTTTGTGATTAAAAGGGGCTTTAATTTTAAATCTGTGTTTGAAAATGGCAGTAAATTTAGTTCACATTCACTGGTCACAAGGAAAGGAACTTTTCATTGTGAACATTGTGCATTGTTCATAGGTAGTTCCTAGCATGCAGTCCAGGTATTAAGGAACCTAGCCTAAATTCCCAAAGCCCCAAAACAGTGTCTGGTTAAGTGACTTGTTCAAGGTCACACAGCAGGTAACTGAAGACTGAGGGAATGAAACCCTGTACTGTAGGAAGTAACCCTATAACAGCTTACAGCCTTAATCCTCTATGTTAATTGTCAGATATATCAACATAACATACAGAATCCCTCCTATTTTAAATTGGTGATTCAGAATGAATTTTAAACACTGGAATGCTTAACTGCTCATCAGATTACACAGTTTATGTAGCAATGTGCAGTGGGTGTGAGACATTCTACATAGGTAAAGCTATGACAGAATGTTGCACCTGCAATTGGGAACACATGTAAGCAACTAAGAAGACTGCCTTAAATGTATTGTATATGCATTAAATGAACAGCACATTACTTAAAACATACACTTTCTATGTTTTAGATTACCAGTCTGAGAGTGCAACAGAAGGAGATAGGGAGAATGAAGTAAATTAAAAAAAAACAGTGGCAAATATATTGAATGCCACAAATTACTTTAGAGTCAGTGACTATGTGAATTTTAAATGTGTTTTAAAGTAATGATATTTGTCACATGTTTATGATTTTGATTTTTTAAATTATTTTTCTACATCTTTTAGAATTAGACATGTGACATTTAAACTGTAACAAGTTTGGTTTATTTAAGACATGCTTTAATATTGTATAAAATCTACTGAAGTTGTGAACTAACTGGTTTTGAGATGAAAGTGCTGTTTTTTGTTTTGTTTTATTATGTTACTAAATATTCAAATATCTATACGGTTGCTTCATTTTTGGGCTTCTTTGTTTAGTACTTATATTGCTGAAACCTCCATAATTCCCCTTTCTTTGGAAGACAGTAGGCTGTATGAGGGTGTGCGTGTGTATGTATGTGTTTGTATGTGTATATAGTTACACATGATGTAAGTATGTATGCATGTGTCTAGATACTTATTTGTGCATGTGTGTCTGTATATGTGTGTATGTATTTATACATGACATATGTGTCTATATATACATATGTGTGTGTGTATGTGTGTGTATATAGTTATACATGATGTATGTATGCATGTGTTTCGATACATATTTGTGTATGTGTGTGTCTGTATATGTGTGTATACATTTATACATGACATATGTATGTATGTAAGTGTCTATATATACATACTTGTGTATGTGTGTGTGTGTATATATCTACCTATAAATAGATAATTTGTAGATAGATAAAATTATATACATATGTCTATATATATATATATATATATATATATATATATATATATATACACACACATATATATCTGCATATAGGTTGGGCATCGGGCTGGCACCTCGGTACCGTAATAATCCACTGCCAATCATTAGAGCGGACCGGAGTTCCGCTGTGGCGACCCCTAAGGGGAAAAGCCGAAAGACATTAGTTTATATATATATATATATATATATATATACATATATATATATAGATACATATATATATATATATATATATATATATATATATATATATATATATATATATATATATATATATATATATATATATATATATATATATATATATATATATATATATATATATATATATATATATATATATATATATATATATATATATATACATATATATATATATATATATATATATATATATATATATATATATATATATATATATATATATATATATATATATATATATATATATATATATATATATATATATATATATATATATATATATATATATATATATATATATATATATATATATATATATATATATATATATATATATATATATATATACATATACATATATATATATATATATATATATATATATATATATAAATATATATGCACACACACACACACACACACACACACACACACACACACACACACATGCACACATACAGATATAGAGATATTTATCAATCTATCTATATACATATGTCATACAATATATAATGTGTTTGAGAAAGGGATTTAAGAAATTCACCTCATAAAGTGACTATGCTTTGAGAGCCATTAACAAGTGGTTATTGTCAGAGAAACTCTCATAAATGTGTTTTATACATGAGGTGTTTCAGCTGCCATGATGTATTACTAGTAAGTGATTGACAGCTTTAAAAAGTGTCATATGTTCCATGTTTGCATACAAATGGTGGCCCACACAAGGTTCGCTTGCTATTGTCCCCAAGCTCTAAAAGCTGTTAGACACTGCTCTACCACATTTCTGTTATTTGTACGGCAGCACAGAGTGTCTCAGCATTAAAAGTCTCTTTGTAGGTTGCAGATGCAGTTGTGTGATGCTGCTGTGTACACAGCAGCATGCACTTCACTAAGTCCAAGGTTCCTATGCATGAACCTTACTATAACACATCTGTTATATAGATGGGCTCATGCACATGAGCCTTTGTATAACAAGATTATTTTTTCTCAATTTCAGAGTGCAATCATTAATACATATTACATATAGAATATAACATATAGGGCTGATGGATAGTGATAAATTAAATATCTTGTAATTTGAGGCTAGGGAATAACTTTCATCAGCAAGTGATTCAAGGTTAGGTATCATTGAACACTTGAACCTGACAAGCCCCAGACAGTCATTAATCCATTTCTAGGGTAAAGGAAAATGACAGCCAAATAACTAAATACAAATGTTGTCATTACCAAACTGCACATCTCCTTAATGAGGAATGACACTGGGAATGGAGAATTCATTACCGACAGCCAAATAACTAAATATAAATGTTGTCATTACCAAACTGCACATCTCCTTAATGAGGAACAACACTGGGAAAGGAAAATTCATTACCGACAGCTAAATAACTAAATACAAATGTTGTAATTACCAAACTGCACATCTCCTTAATGAGGAACAACACTGGGAAAGGAGAATTCATTACCGACAGCTAAATAACTAAATACAAATGTTGTCATTACCAAACTGCACATCTCCTTAATGAGGAACAACACTGGGAATGGAGAATTCATTACCGACAGCCAAATAATTAAATACAAATGTTGTCATTACCAAACTGCACATCTCCTTAATGAGGAACAACACTGGAAACTGAGAATTCATTACCGACAGCTAAATAACTAAATACAAATGTTGTCATTACCAAACCGCACATCTCTTTAATGAGGAACAACACTGGGAATGGAGAATTCATTACCGACAGCCAAATAACTAAATACAAATGTTGTCATTACCAAACTGCACATCTCCTTAATGAGGAACAACACTGGGAATGGAGAATTCATTACCGACAGCCAAATAACTAAATACAAATGCTGTCATTACCAAACTGCACATCTCCTTAATGAGGAACAACACTGGGAATGGAGAATTCATTACTGACAGCCAAATAACTAAATACAAATGTTGTCATTACCAAACTGCACATCTCCTTAATGAGGAACAACACTGGGAATGGAGAATTCATTACCGAGAGCCAAATAACTAAATACAAATGTTGTCATTACCAAACTGCACATCTTATTAATGAGGAACAACACTGGGAATGGAGAATTCATTATCGACAGCCAAATAACTAAATACAAATGTTGTCATTACCAAACTGCACATCTCCTCAATGAAGAACAACACTGGGAATGGAGAATTCATTTCCGACAGCTAAATAACTAAATACAAATGTTGTCATTACCAAACTGCACATCTCCTTAATGAGGCACAACACTGGGAATGGAGAATTCATTACCGACAGCTAAATAACTAAATACAAATGTTGTCATTACCAAACTGCACATCTCCTTAATGAGGAACAACACTGGGAATGGAGAATTCATTACCGACAGCCAAATAACTAAATACAAATTTTGTCATTACCAAACTGCACATCTCCTTAATGAGGAACAACACTGGGAATGGAGAATTCATTACCGACAGCCAAATAACTAAATACAAATGTTGTCATTACCAAACTGCACATCTCCTTAATGAGGAACAACACTGGGAATGGAGAATTCATTACCGACAGCTAAATAACTAAATACAAATGTTAAAACGACTGTAAACTCCAAACAAATGAAAAAATAACACGGCCGGACTTGCAAAACACCGGTTTTTAATACTTATTTTAAACGCTTAGCAATAAAAGTACGTTTTTCGTCCCGTTTGAATGCGGGACTTCTTCAGAAACTAAACCAATTTAAAATTCTAAGACTGATTTTTATACATTCTTTCTAAAAAATGTGCCAAATCCTGAAATTACTTTACTTTTTAAAGGCATATACATTCTAACAAAAAGAGACTGAAAAAAGGTCATTTTGACGGAAACAACTTTACAAATCTCTATGGTCTAATATATATTAAATTGGATACACCTTCTTATCTACTTTTAATATTTTAATTTTCAAACCATAAAATATATATATAAAATATATTAACTATATAAAATATATAATATATAAAATATAATATAATGTAAAATATATGATATATAATCAATATAATATATGATGACAATCCATATATACAAAAACCTACATATTTATATATGAAATTATGAAATTACATTACATTCAGCATTTCATATACTGAAACATTCTAAGCAAACATTTATAAAATTCATGAATTCATGCTCACATGTGCTTAAAGCACCTATACTTATATATACACATTTCTATATTTCTATATTTTTATGTTTTTATGTTTCTATATACATACTCATGGCCACACATATGTGCATATAAATACAGATATGTATACACACAAGCATCCACTTATCTGCATACCTATAGTATATATATGAAACAAATGTGTATATATAAATAATAATAAATAAATTGTATAAGAACATACACATATGTATTTTTTATGATGAAAAATATTTACTTTCATGAACCTACTACTCAGAAAAACATGTATGTTCATGTATATCTTAAATTCATAAACTTATTTTAAAAAACATTTTTAAAAAAATTATTTTTTAAAAATTATTTTTAAAAAAACTATCTTTCCAAACTTCTCAACCTCAACAAACACATTATTGAGCATTTATCGTTCAGACCTGGGTTTACAAAAGCATTTAATCTAAGTTGCCACATCAACTCCATTTTCTCTAATAATAAACCTAATGGCCCTCCTCTATCATCTTGTGGAATCTGCTGAATTATCTTAAATTTAAATTTGTGTTGTGGGTGAATTGTGGTATGCATTGCCAAAGCATTGTCCTCTCTTTTCTGTGTTATACTTCTTAGGTGTTCAGATATTCTATCCCTTAATCTTCTATCTGTTTTACCTATGTAAAAGGAGGGACATGCTTGGCACTTTGCCACATAAACTACACCCCTGGTATTACAATTAAAACTACCTTTTAACGGTATTTGGAAGGAGTTGATAACTATATTACTACCTTCATCTATTACATAACAATATGGACAGCACCCACATTGTTTCATGCCTATATTCCGATTACTACATTTTCTTTGCCTTTGAAATATTTCTTTATAACTAATACCCTTTCTCCAAACAACTTTGGGTATAAAATTAAAAATGGAGCTCAATTCCATTTCGTCTTTCAATAAAGTCCAATTTTTAAAAATGATTTCCTTTATACCCACATAGTTGGATGAAAAACTCATGATGCACGCTGAATCAAATTCATTTTGGGAGGATATAGATACAATTTGATCAAGATTTAACTCACTTAAATTGACCTCTCTATTGATGGTATCTGCCTTAATATTAAGTATTGGTTCATAAATACCATTCATTCTTTTCAATGTTACTTCCTGGATTAGATCCTCTATCAATTGAAGAGGATAAGCTCTACTAAGAAACATTTCCTTTAGAACCATACATTCTTTATCAAATTTCTCATTAGTTGATATCATTCTTGCAGCCCTTACTAACTGGCCTTTTAAGACCGAACGTTTCTGATGCAAGGGGTGGGCGCTTGAAAAATGTAGAAATTTATTTGAATATGTTGGCTTCCTATATAATACAGCTTCATAGCGCCTGTCAGCATTATTTTTTGACACCTCAACATCCAGAAAAACCATAACATTATTGTGAAATGAATAGGACAATTCTAAGAATTGGGTTGTGTTGTTGGAAACTGAGAATTCATTATCGACAGCTAAATAACTAAATACAAATGTTGTCATTACCAAACCGCACATCTCTTTAATGAGGAACAACACTGGGAATGGAGAATTCATTACCAACAGCCAAATAACTAAATACAAATGTTGTCATTACCAAACTGCACATCTCTTTAATGAGGAACAACACTGGGAATGGAGAATTCATTACCAACAGCCAAATAACTAAGTACAAATGTTGTCATTACCAAATTGCACATCTCCTTAATGAGGAACAACACTGGGAATGGAGAATTCATTACCGACAGCCAAATAACTAAATACAAATGTTGTTATTACCAAACTGCACATCTCCTTAATGAGGAACGACTTTGGGAATGGAAAATTCATTACCGACAGCCAAATAACTAAATACAAATGCTGTCATTACCAAACTGCACATCTCCTTAATGAGGAACGACACTGGGAATGGAGAATTCATTACCGACAGCCAAATAACTAAATACAAATGTTGTCATTACCAAACTGCATATCTCCTTAATGAGGAACAACACTGGGAATGGAGAATTCATTACCGACAGCTAAATAACTAAATACAAATGTTGTCATTACCAAACCGCACATCTCCTTAATGAGGAACAACACTGGGAATGGAGAATTCATTACCGACAGCTAAATAACTAAATACAAATGTTGTCATTACCAAACCGCACATCTCCTTAATGAGGAACAACACTGGGAATGGAGAATTCATTACCGACAGCTAAATAACTAAATACAAATGTTGTCATTACCAAACTGCACATCTCCTTAATGAGGAACAACACTGGAAATGGAGAATTCATTACCGACAGCTAAATAACTAAATACAAATGTTGTCATTACCAAACTGCACATCTCCTTAATGAGGAACAACACTGGGAATGGAGAATTCATTACAGACATCCAAATAACTAAATACAAATGGTGTCATTACCAAACCGCACATCTCCTTAATGAGGAACAACACTGGGAATGGAGAATTCATTACCGACAGCCAAATAACTAAATACAAATGGTGTCATTACCAAACTGCACATCTCCTTAATGAGGAACAACACTGGAAATGGAGAATTCATTACCGACAGCTAAATAACTAAATACAAATGTTGTCATTACCAAACCGCACATCTCCTTAATGAGGAACAACACTGGAAATGGAGAATTCATTACCGACAGCTAAATAACTAAATACAAATGTTGTCATTACCAAACTGCACATCTCCTTAATGAGGAACGACACTGGAAATGGAGAATTCATTACCGACAGCCAAATAACTAAATACAAATGCTGTCATTACCAAACTGCACATCTCCTTAATGAGGAACGACACTGGGAATGGAGAATTCATTACCGACAGCCAAATAACTAAATACAAATGCTGTCATTACCAAACTGCACATCTCCTAAATGAGGAACGACACTGGGAATGGAGAATTCATTACCGACAGCCAAATAACTAAATACAAATGTTGTCATTACCAAACTGCACATCTCCTTAATGAGGAACAACACTGGGAATGGAGAATTCATTACCAACAGCTAAATAACTAAATACAAATGTTGTCATTACCAAACTGCACATCTCCTTAATGAGGAACAACACTGGGAATGGAGAATTCATTACTGACAGCTAAATAACTAAATACAAATGTTGTCATTACCAAACTGCACATCTCCTTAATGAGGAACAATTCATTACCTTTCTTCATATAAGAGGCTACCAGTCTTCTTGGACTCTATGGTGACAGAAGACTCTTAACAGGAGACAGACAAGCATATTTTTAGTCACCCTCACTGAACTTCTGCATTCTCTAAAGGATGAGGGAGCTGAGGCTGGAAAAATGTAGCAAGATTAGTGGACATGTTTACAGGTGACAGTTCAGCTTGTGAAAAAAGTGCATGCTGCACCAAACTTTGGTCAAGTGGAGCCCAACACAACAGTCTGCTTTGGACCTTTAGCAGGGCCATCTTCCATACCATCTTAGTCATCAATCACTATGCAGTGAACAGGATGTCAAAAGTCTAGCTGTAGTAAGAAAAATGAACAGATAAAAGCAGGACATGTAAGGTGTGGGAAGGATCTCCATCAGTAATGAAAGGTGTTTCTCTGCTCAAGGAGGAAGGCAGTTGATCCAGCAGGATTCTCAGGCAAGCCCAAGATCCTCACTTTTTGTGAGAAAGCTTATGCCCCATTGGTGTCTGTAAGGAGAATGAGGAGGTGAAGAACAGCTGAGTACTGGTTCACTCTCCCACACATCAAAAGAAACCAGACCTAAGGCCTAGTGTCTAGGTTTCCTTACCTCAGACAAGTTTGAATCCTGTGTGGACCCTGTAATGTGAGCCATAACCTACTCCCACCTATACTTTATGGCTGCTGTGCCTACAGCATCTAATCTCCAAGTTTCTCATTTTCTGGACAATTAAATGCTGACCAAATAACTGACAACTCAGTTAAGACCAGATGAATAAACAGCAGTTTACCCTACAGCTTACTCTAAAGTTTTTTGACCTATTTGTTCCTCACATTCCCCCACTACCCTAGGACATAGGACTGAAAGGTGAGGATCATGTCCATATTACAGTGTGTGGGTTTGCAGAACGTTTTATGTATTCCTAATGCAACCCCACAACTTTGTCTATAAGATAGAGTGCAATACCTGCAATTTCCAGCCAGAGTGCATGCACACTCTTTAACTGCTAATACTGTCTTCATTTCTGTCATACAGTTACACACAATTAGGTGCAGCCATGGACCTAACTCATGCAGTGTTTCTGTCCACTAGTTAAGTACATATACCTCTATTTTATAATTTCTCCAAATCTTTTGGGTTTCTAATACCATGACAGGAATGGGCCATATTCCTAAGTCAAAGTATGATTAAAGTTCATGAAATTAGTATTATTTCAGTCTTTGATGTCAGCTAAAAGTGCTATTCACAGCACCCACAATGTGCCCAGTAATGACTCCTCCTGCAATTCATATGGGTTTACATGTATTGGTAACATATCTAAATATGATTGTAGATTATTTTTTATAAGACCCATTGCTCCTACTATTGGAACTGTCTGGGTATCTTTCCTTCCACACTGCTCATGTTTTTGCCTGCAAATCCTGATAATTTATGACTTTGTGTCTCTCTGTACACAACACACTATAGTCACTGGGTGTAGTGATTTCAGTGATCAATGCTACTTTTGTCTTCTTTTCTACTTTTGTCTTCTTTTCTTGGACCACTGTATCTGGTTTTCTACCATCTATCTTTTGAACTGTTGGTAATGGGTGATCCCAAGTGGTACAGACCATCACTTTCTATGATACTTTGTGGCTCATGTTTACAATGTTTTTCAGCCACTTCAATACCATAATGTTTGCACAATCCCCAGTGCAACAGTCTCGCCATGTTATTGTGTACTTCAGTATACAGTCCTTCTGCCATTAGTATGTCACAACCAGCAATGAGTTGTGCGACTGTTTCCAATTCGATGTTACAAAACCTACATTTGTCTGTTTCTCCCACATGTTCAAAGGACTTTATAAACCAGAGTGTATGTAGCCCACTATCCTGGGCTGCCAATATTAAACTTTCATCCCTTGGCTTGAATTTGTCTCTCCTCAACCATTCCTGCATTCGGTCCTGATCAACATGAGGTTCTTCCAGAAGATTTCTATACTTGCAGCTATATTTATGCATTTTCCACATTTCTTGCCTTTTCATCTGGTCCTTCACCTTATATTCTTTCTTTTGTTTTTTGGCACATTCAGTTGCTGTCCGATTTTTATCTACATCTGGTTTGATTTCCATTCCTGCTTGATACTGATATGCTTCTGTTAAATTAAGCAGGGAAGTCATCTTAGATTTATTCTCCTCATGTTTTAAAACTTTCACTTCATTTGGGTCTTGTGAGGTCAGCAGATATGTGTAGAGTCCCACGATTGCAGAGTTATACATGTAATCAATTTCAAGGAGGCCCATCCCTCCTTCAGAACGGGGATATATAATCTTGGTATGCACTGATTTTTATAAATCATTTGGTAAGCATGAAACATCCTTCTTGTTTCCTATCTAATCCATCCGACACATTTTGGGGCCAGTCAATCACTCCAAAACTGTAATTTAGAACAGGAAGAACAAATTAGTTTATAGCTTGAATTTTGTTCCTAGATGTCATTGCTGATTTCAGGATTAATTTAAGTCTCCTAAAGTATTCCTTACTAAGTTTTAATGACATTTGTTCATGTTTTACTGTTGATCCTTCATCAATTCCCAAATATTTATGCACTCCCTTTTGCTCAAGTTCTTTTATATCACATTCTTGTTCCAAACTGATGTTTTCTTGGTGCTGCAGTTTTCCTTCTTTAAAGGTTGCTTTTGCACATTTATCAAGACCAAATGACATTCTAATATCATCTGAAAAAGTTTTGACAATTTGCAGCTGTGCTTTCAGTTCCTCATCTGATGAGCTATACAGTTTTAAATCATAGACAAAGAGAAGATGAGAAGTCTTTACACTTTGTTGTTTTCTAGGAGCCAAGTTATAGCCATGGTCTAAGCTGTTAAGTAGACAGCTTAATGGGTTAAGGGCAAGGCAGAATAGCAGTGGTGACAGAGAGTAACCCTGGAATATACCCCTTTGAATTTTTATCCCCGGAATACCAATCTGTCCTTTATCATGGCTTAATTGCAAAGTGGTTTGCCACTGTTTCATGGTCACTGTAATGTAGTTGATCAGTGTAAAGTGTATCTTGCACATTTTTAAGCACTCTTTTATCCATGAATGTGCGACACTATCAAATGCTTTTTTATAGTCAATCCATGTCATACTTAGATTCTTCCCCTTTTTACAGTTCTCCACTATGACTTTATTTAACAAATGATCCTTTGTTCCATATGACTTTCTTTTATTGCTCTTGTGTTCTACTGCCATAATTGACTTTTCTTCTAAATGACTACAAACTCTGTCGGCATCATTCAATTCCTGTGTATACTTTACATGTTGTCGGAAGGCAAGTTATTGGTCTATAATTTTTAGGGTAGCATGCAGGTTCACTCTTAAGTAGGAGAATTGTTTTTCCTGTTGTTAGCCAGGTTGGTGTCTGTTCGGGATGCGCATAAAAATAGTTCTTACTCAGGGCTAAATCTTTGTGCAAAGATGTTAATACTTTTAGCCAAAAGTTAATTATTGCATCTGTGGCTGGGGTTTTCCAATTAGAGGCTTTTCTTAACTTTGTTTCAATCTCTCTGGCTGTTACCTCATCCCATTTCATATCGTTTACCTTTAAACTTCTTACTCTTTCTTTTGTTTTTTTTTTACTTTTACAGTGAAGACAAAATGATTAATTCCCAGGATCCTCAGATACTTCAGCATCTACTTCTTAAGCAGACATTAGTAAGTGCTGATTCACATGAAACAGAGCCCCTCCCTAACCCTCTTCAAACACAACCTGGATTAATGAATGGATGGCGACAAATTCACTCCAGGACTGGCACCCATTTTCCTCCTGGACAGAGGAAGTCAGTATTAACTACCATAGATCCCTGCCTCTGTGAACTTTTCACCTATCAACAATTGGGGCAACTTGGGATAAATATGGCTAGGCTTGTAAGGGTTCTAGGGTCGTTAGCCTAGTAATCTTCTATGAAGAGATGAACCGATAAGTACGTTTTTAGAACTTTTATTACAAACCGGTTCACCACCTTCAACTATGTAATTTTCTGAGTAGACATACACCCAAGGTAAGGCTAACACCTTCAAAAAATTTTGAACTCCTCCATGTCCAGCATTGACGTAGACAAAGGCAAACTATGCTGTGCATGAAGTTTTCACGTATGCTCTTTTGGAGACCATAAATGCATTATAGTGTCTTATCAGTGAACAGCAAATCAAATATGATTTTAGAACTGGTAGTAGTCCATCACATGGAAAACTAAGCACTGAATCCTTTTCAGCATTACTTCTGTCTAATGATGATCCCTTTGTCTTGCTGGTAACCCATTTGTTTCTGTAGCCCAGTGTTTTTTGATGTCTTACACATACCTGGATGAACTGGAGTGCACTTCTGTCCTTTAATGGTAGGATCACCAGTATAGCCAGGAGCACATCTAAGCAAGCAAAGAAAAAAAATTAGACTTACAGAAGAGTTTAGTGAATTGCAAGTAACAAAATGTAACCAAATGCTGCCTATAAAACAAGTAATGAGGAACATGAGGTTTAATGTGCAGTTTAATTCTACAGCAATGCAAACAGTAATAAGTTGTGCTCTCCTTCGGCACTTCCTAGTTAAATGTTACAAAATGAAGAGAACTGGGCACAGTACTGAAACTTAAACCACCCTGTTCATCACTTTAATACAGCACCTTCCCGTCTCCATGATGCTCTGCCCCCTGCCTTTGGCTAGTCCTGCACCTTACATACTTTTCACATCCACAGTTGTGTCCCATTCAGTTTGACAGTCACAGATTTGTAGGACACCGTATCAAAGATATCAGTGAAATCTAGACGTCACCCAACATTTGCCAGCACTATCACCAAGCTATAGAACTCTTAAAATTTTCATCTAGCACGATCTCTGACTGGTGAACTGACGATGATACCTTTCCAACAGCATGTGGTTGATCAGTAATTTTCATAGGTTCATAGGATGATACTAGGTTACTGGCCCAGAGGCTCTTATAAGTCTAGCCAATAATTTTGCCCATGTTCCCTCAAAGTCAGCACCTGTTTCCCCTGTCCAGCAGGGACACAGGTGGGATTCCAGGGGTGTATTTTCTGTTTCCCATCCAGTCATCCATGTTTCTCTTAAAGAGGGCTAGAGAGGTTCTCTGCCTGAGATGGAGACAAGAGCCTATTCTACAAACATGGGAGTCTTTGGTACACAAATCTATGCTGCCAACAAGTTCTATTAAAGCCACAAATCAGGTTAAGGCCTTGGATGTACATTCCATGGAGTTTGACTTACGGATATGAAGCAACTCCATCAAGGCTGGGTTTAAAATGGCCTTGTATGCCAGACACAGGTCACTTCTGAGCAGTCTGTATCAGACTCTGTAGAGGGACAGGGCTTTTATCCTATCTGTATAGGATAGATGTTTGAGACCCTAAATTTTCCTGGTCAGGAAACTCTCTAGTCTCTCCAACTGCTGCATGTGCTTGGCAAGGTACATGCTGAAGGGGGCACTGTACTTGAAAATGGGTCTGATAAGGGAGGAGTACAGGGATATTATGACCTCCTTGTTCCTGGAGGAAATATCATTATTTATGAGGTGGGCCATGTAGAAAGCCTTCCGTACAACGGAGGCAACGTGGTGGTCAAAAGTCATATTGCTATCAACCTGGGTGCCCAAGTCCCTCACGACTGATTGCATACTTAATACGTTATTAATGTGATAATTAGTGGGGATGACATTTTCCCCAAAGGGGATAATGATGCATTTCTTGGCATTCAGTTGGAGGCCATGCTTCTGGCACCAGTCATTAGTCTGGGTAGGGCCGTCTTGGAGGGTGTTCACATTACTAGGGGAATTTAAGACAGTGCCCAGCTTGCAGTCATCTGCAAACTTGGTCAACCACAGAGCACTGGTTTCAGCTTGCACCTCAGAAAAGTATATCCCAAACAGTTGGGGCCCCAAGATCAATCCTTGGGGTACACCACTCATTACAGGCCTACTACTAGAGGTGGCTTCCCCTACTTTGACTGAGTGGGTTCTTTTAGTGTGTCAGTTAGCTACCCATCTGGTAACATACAGGTTGATGCCTAGCTGGGAGAGTTTATCTATTATGCCCGAGTGGGGAATAGTTTCAAAGGTTTTGGCTAGGTCAAGGTAGGCGGTGTGCACCATCTTCCCCTCGTCCATGGCTTTGGTGACTGTTTTGAAGAAGTCAACCAAGATCCTAACCTACTCAACAAAATTCTACTCATTATTTAAACAAAAAAATAGGTCAGACTGACTCATGTGTAATTTGGAAGCAAACATCTTGGTTACCCACTGTGGAATGATCCTTTCTTGAAGATAATCTGAATGAGTTGTGCCATGTGACTTGTCCTTTAGACTCGTCAGCTCCTTAGTATAATCTGAATGGGCTGTCCCATGTGAGAATCTTCGACTCCTTAGTATAATTTGAATGGGCTGCCCCATGTGACTTGTCCTTTAGATTCAACTACTTAATATAATCTGAATGGCCTGTCCCATGTGACTTGTCCTTTAGACTCTTCGACTCCTTAGTATAATCTGAATGGACTGTCACAGGTGTCTTATCCTTTGGCATCTTCATCTCCTTAGTTAGCTTCCTACTGGTCATTGTTTCCTTCCTGAATGTCATGTGCCTTTCTCAGACTGGAAGAAGTTCTCATTCAGGGTGTATGCCTGTGGTTAGGCCATTTCCCACCTCATCACACTACTCTTTAGCAACTCCATTTCCTGCATGTTCCTTCACATTCTGCACACACACACACACACACACACACACACACACACACACACACACACACACACACACACACACACACACAAACACACACACACATATATATATATATATATATATATATATATATATATATATATATGCATGTACGTATATATACAGGATCATAAGAAATTACTAGGCTAATGGTCCTAGGGCCCTTACAAGCCTAGCCAAGTTCTACCCTTATTTGCACGATCAGCAACTATTGGCCCTGTCCAACAGGGACACAGGTGGAACCCCCAGGGTAAATTTACAATTACCCATCCAATCATCCAGATTGCGTTTGAAGAGGGCCAATGAGGTGTGCTCTGACATGAAGTGGGAATCTGTTCCAAAAGTGTGGTAACCTCTGGGAGACAGAGCTGTTACTCCAGGAGGTTCTATTAATGTGACATACCAAGTAAGGGTCTTTAGAGCGAGTAACCTGTGTACCATTTGACTTGAGGATATGCAGCATTTACAATAAAGCAGGGCCAGAGATTGCCTTATATGCACGGTAGAGATCGCCTCTGAGTAGTCTGTACGAAACAGAATAAACTGACAGTGACTTCAGATGATCCACATAAGATATATGCTGAAGACCTTGAACTTTTCCATGTATGGAACCTTTCTGGTCTTTACAATTACTGCAGGTGCTTGCAAGGTGCATACAAAAAGGGGCATTGTACTCAATTATTGCCCTGATGAGGGAAGAGCACAGGGGGGGCTATGACTTTTTTCCTGGAGGCAATGCCCTTACTTATAGGATAATACAGAATGCCCATCTTTTCACTGTGGAGACACGGCGATCAAAGGTAAGGTTGCTGCCATCCTGTGTGCCCAGGCCTCTTACCACTGAGTGCGTACTTATGATGTCGCTATTGATGAGACAGTTAGCAGGAACATCGCTCTTACTGAAAGGGATCATCATACATTTTTTGCATTCTGTTTAAGGCATCAATAATTTGTTTGTGTAAGACCCTCTTGTAGGATATCGATCCATCTATCTATCTACATATATATATATATATATATATATATATATATATATATATATATATAGGTTCATAGGTTCATAGGTTCATACTAGGCTATCTGCCCAAGGGCATTTATAAGCCTAGCCCATAGTTATGTGGCTTTCTCCACCCCTTTAGTTTGAATAAAAACTATGCCTATCATTTTGCTGTGCCTCTGTCAAGCAGTGACGCTGAAGTAATCCCTGGGGTATATCTGCAATCTCCCATCCATTGGTCAAGATTCCTCTTGAACAAGACCAGAGAGGTGCTCTGCCTCACATGTACCGGGATTTTGTTCCACAGCATAGGGAGATAAACACCGCTTGCAGGTCTTGAACCGAGGACCCTGTACACTATAGTCACAGCAGTTAACCACTAGGCCATCACAGCTCCTCCTATATATATATATATATATATATATATATATATATATAAATATAAAACTATATATATATACATATATATACATATATATATATATATATATATATATATACATGTATACAGCCATAAACAAACTTTACAACAGGAGGAGGAAGCTACTACATGACAGAGGGCATCTCTGATCAGTACTAGCAAAAAACTATGATCACTCATAAAATCATCCAAGGCCAACTTTGAGAGAAAAATCGCAAAAGACACAAAAGACAATCACAAGGCCTTCTTTAGCTATGTTAGAAACCTGGATATGCTCAGAGTTAGTCCAAAATGACACAAAATACACTGAACCCACTGACATTGCCAACATTCTGGCAGACAGGTTCAATGCAAATTTCTCCTCGCCCTCCCCCTCAAATGGAGAAATAACTATCCCAGCAGAGTGTAGCCTCCCTAACATCTCAGATGCCCAGGTGAGAGCCGCCCTCTCTAAAGCTAAAAACACAGCATCAATGGGAATGGACGGTGTCCCAGGCTGTGTGCTACATGAACTCCAACAGGAACTAAACCCACACATAAGGCTGCTGTTTAATCTTAGAATTACTACAGGATACGTACCCAAAGACTGGCGTACGGCAACAGTGGTCCCACTTCACAAAGGCGGTGCTTCTATGGACCCTGGAAAT